>NW_022281968.1:0-8991 GCF_004355925.1 Anarrhichthys ocellatus | reverse complement strand
TTGGACATTTTGCAAAACAAATCAGAAGCTGTTTACTGCATTGTGTATGACCCTACTTCTCACTTGTTTTATTACCTTTGTAAACATTGTGACCAAGAGTTTATGGTCTTTACAGCAAGTTTCAATTCTTATTCAACAAATCATATCCTTTTGTAAATTAAGGTCTATTTAGAGTAAATAAGACCATAAAGCAGGGTATTCTTTAGGATGGGCTACCTTGGGATTCAGAGGTAGCTACCACTCCCAGAGCCATATATGGCGTCCCAACTTCACTCCTACGCATTCCAAACATGGTCTCTTCCGCTTACCGGTTGCAATAAACAAATATGGTGTTGGCAAAAATCCAAGATAATGTTGGCAAAAATCCAAGATAATGTTGGCAAAAATGCCGGACTTGCAGCTTCAAACCCGCAGTCAACAAAGAATTGCAGCAATATATACTGTATTGTGGCGACCCTTGGTAAGGAAAGCTACGAGACGCTATCTTACTGGTTGTGGTTTATTAGTGGACAGTACACAGGCTACTGTGGGCCGTAGCCTACGCCAAACAACAGTCAACACCGTTAGACGTTCTTCAACATGCTTAACCATCTGCTCCCGGTCATAGACTAACTCTCCCAGTTACCAGCACAAACAACAACATCCCACAGGCATGAGGCCTTCACTGGCCTCCGTAAATGCAATAACCAATTTTAGATACATCTTAGAACAACTTTTCTGTAAACACAATAACACCTAACACAACAGGTTAACATTATACTGTATGTCACTCAGTCCGTTACACTACCCTCCCCCCACAAAGTCCCTCACCCCCGAGGGGGCAAACAAAGTCTCTCAGTTGGCCAGGGGGCCTTCGGTTCCTCTGAGGCCGCCGTCGGTTCCTCTGAGGCCACCGTCAGCCTTGGGGAGAAGGGGAAGGGGATGCTGGGGCCAAGGGCAGTGGATGGGGAAGGAGGGGCTGGGCCAAGGACACCAAGTCCAGTCTGTGAAGGGCCAGGCGAGACACTGGGGTTATTGGGAAGGGTTTGGGGGGTAGTCCAGGCAGAGTCCAGGGTTCCCCGTGCGCCAAGCTCTTGTCCTGGTGGGATGGCTGTGCCCCGGTAGGGGGCCAGCCTGTCTCTGTGCAGGGCGACTTTCCTTCCTCGTGGTGGCAGCTGGACCCTGTACACTACCTCTCCAATTCTCTCCAGGACTCGGCAGGGTCCCACCCACTCACTATCCAGCTTTGGGCACCTGCCCTTCTTCCTTTGCGGGGTTTGCACCCAGACCAGCTCCTCAACTTCGAAATGTCGTTCTCTGACGTGCACGTCCTAGTTCCTCTTTTGCCTTGCACCTGCACTGCGCAGCTGGTTCCTGGCAAACTCGTGGGCAGACTCCAAGTGGTCCTGGAGTTTCCAAGTATAGTCGAGCCCCGGGGCAACTGCAGGGGCGTCAGGAGGTTTCCCCACCATCATCTCAGCTGGTGTCCGAATTTCTCTGCCTAGCATGAGAAGGGCAGGAGAGCAGGAAGTGGAGTCATGTACAGCAGACCTGTAAGCCATCAGCACCAGAGGTACATGGTCGTCCCAGTCACGTTGGTGTTTAGCTGTCACTATGGCCAGCTGCTGCGCCAGTGTGCGGTTAAATCTCTCGACCAGTCCATCGCTCTGTGGATGGAGGGGTGTGGTGCGGGTCTTGTGGGAGCCCAGTTTGTCACACATGGCAGCGAAGACACGGGACTCAAAGTTTCTGCCCTGGTCTGTGTGGATGACTTCAGGGGCCCCGAATCTGCTGAACATCCCCCCCACCAGAGCATCAACTATAGTCTCCGCCTCCTCGTCTGGCAGGCAGTAAGCTTCAGGCCACTGAGTGAAATAGTCCATGGCAGTGAGGATGTAACGGTTACCTCTCTCTGAGTGGGGAAAAGGTCTGAGAACATCAATCCCCACCCTCTCCATGGGACACCCAGCTGGGAAATGTTGGAGCTGGGCATGAGATCTTTCCGCAGGGCCTTTCTGTGCAGTGCAGCTGTCGCAGCGGCGGCAGTAGTCCTCCACATCCCGCCTATGTTGGCCCCAGTAAAACCCCTGGCGGAGGCGGCGGAGGGTCTTAGTAACCCCGAAATGACCAGATCCTGGAGCTCCATGCATCGCCTGGAGCACTGTCTCTCTCAGAGCCCTGGGTACCACCACCTGTCACTGCGTCTCTCCCATCGCTGGCTCTTTCCACCCCCTCTGCAGCACACCATCCTGCAGGCGCAGGGCTTGAAACATTGACCAGAGTCCTTTTGTGGCTCGAGAACACAAGGCAAACTCTCCCCAAGCTGGTCGCTGCCGGGCTCCCACCCAAGTGAGCACTGGCCTTATGTCGACATCCTCTTCCTGTCTGCACCCCCACTCTGTTGCGTCCACAGCTGTTAGTCCGTGGCCTGCTGGCGTGCCCTCCGGTCCCACTGCAGTACATTTCATATCAGGTTGCAGCCTCTCTTCTTCCTGCGCCTCTCTTTTCTCACAGTAGCTGCAGCCATCAGTGCTGCAGGGACGGCGTGAAAGTGCGTCTATGTTTCCGTGGCGTGCCCCTGGTCTGTGGACCACAGTAAAATCATACGCCTGCAGCTCCTCAATCCAGCATGCCATCTGACCTTCTGGCTCTCTGAAAGACATGAGCCACTGTAAGGCAGAGTGGTCGGTCCTGACTGTGAAATGGAGGCCCCCAAGGTAATATTTGAAATATCGGATAGCACTGACCACAGCAAGCAGCTCCCGCCTTGTGACACAGTAGCGACATTCAGCCTTGTTGAACTGTCTGCTGTGATAAGCCACCACTCTCTCTCCTTCGGGAGTCACTTGGGCTAGCCCAGCACCTGCCCCTGCATTACTGGCATCTGTGTCGGGGATAAAAGGCAGAGTGGGGTCAGGCAGTGAGAGGATTGGGGCCTCCACAAGGGCTTTCTGCAGTGAAGAGAAAGCTGCATGACACTCCTCTGTCCAATCAAACACCACCCTTTTTTTGTAGTAGGTGGAACAGAGGTGCAGCTATGCAGGAAAACCCTCTCACAAACTTCCTGTAGTAGAAGGCCAGGCCCAGGAAGCTTTTCAGGTCCTGCACAGTGCAGGGGGTAGGCCAATCCTTCACAGTCTGCACTTTCTCATCCATGGTTCTGACACCACCGCCCCCAAGCTTGTGCCCCAGAAATGTGACCTCTCGTTGCATGAAGGAGCATTTCTGTGGGTGCAGTTTTAGACCTGCTGCTGCCACCCTCTCCAGTACCTGCCTCAGGTCCTTGAGAGACACCTGGAATGACTCGCCATGTACCAGTATGTCGTCCAGGTACACAACATACTCCTGCCGAGGGATAGCAGCGAGTACCCTGTCCATTAATCTCTCAAACGTGGCAAGGGCATTGCAGAGGCCAAACGGAACAACTTTAAACTGCCGCAAACCCCCATTAGTGATGAAGGCAGTTTTGGCCCGAGCTTCAGGGCCTAGGGGGACCTGCCAATACCCGCTTCGCAGGTCCAAAGAGGAGTATCAGGATGACCCTGCCACTGTTTCGAGGGCCTCGTCAATGTGTGGAAGGGGGTAGGGGTCCTTTTTGGTCACTTTGTTGAGGGGTCTGAGGTCCACACAGAAACGCCACTCCTTCTGCTTTTTGGGGACCATGACGACCGGGGCTGTCCAGGGGTTGATGGAAGTCTCAATGATTCCAGCTCACCGCATCCCTTGCAGGGCTTTGTCTGCCGCAGCCTGCCTGGCCAGTGGGAGGCGTCGAGGTCTCATCCTGATCGGCTGTGCATCTCCTGCTTCGTTGTTATGCTGGATGAGATCTGTGCGGCCCACATCGTCCTCCGACAGTGAAAAACAGTCCTTGAACTTAAGTAGAAGCTGCCACAGCAGACTTTGTTCATTAGGAGTCATACCACAGTTTTTCTGCCAGACCTCCGTCACTGCCAAGACCCTTTCACTGTCATCAGGTGGAGAGGTGTTGGTCACCTGTGAACCTGCAGCTGACCAGACAGTGGTTGGAGGTGGGTGCAGCTCAGCAGTTGGCAGGGTGGAGGGCGGCGTAGGTGGCTCGTTTGAAGGCATGCCGCTGGCAGCAGCAGAGTTTATTGTCTCAGCCGTTCGTGTGGTAATGGTGTGGGTTGTGACACAGCCAGGCCGGGATGGCTGTTGCCACATCCGGATGACATGGCCATCAGGAAAAGTGAGAGTTCCTCTCTTTGTGTTTATGACACAGTCTAAAGCCCCGAGAATATCCAGTACCAGTATACAGTCCTCCAGGTTAGCAACCCACACCGGGCAGCGGACAGATTTTCTTCCCAGCCCCAGAGTCACTATTGCTTCCCCAACCATAGGGGCTCGCTCTCCGGTGACTGACTGCAGTTTCACTATCGTGGGGAAAATAATAGTTCCATTTTTCACCACATCGGGCCTCACCAGGGTTGCTGACGAACCCGTGTCCACCACTGCAGAGCAGCATGTCCCTCCAATAGTCAGCGGTGCATACCAACAGTCTCCTATCCAGGTTTGACCCAGCATCACTAGTTGCTCCAGCTGACCATCAAAATCTCCAGGTGGTCGGGGTGCTCCTACTTGGTCGGAGAGTTGCGTAGCTTTGTTATTTAAAGGGGGTCGGGACAGCGTGTCAGGGGTCTGCATCGTCCCGATTATGTGGTCCCTGGCTCGTTTCCCTTGTTCGCAGTGGTACAGGGGCAGTGTTGGACCAGGTGGCCATGCTGCCCACACCCCCAGCAGACTCTTGGTTGTGGCTTTTCCTGCCTCTCATCTCTCAGAGTGGCAGCCCTCACCAGCTGGGTTAGCTCCCCCACCCAGGCAGGCTGCGCCAAGTCCATCTCAGTCTCACCAGCAACTCTCACCTTTGGTGATTTTTCAACCACTTTACCCAAGGCGCCAGCACACAGCATCTCTCTCTCCGTAGCTGACTCCAAAGCCTCCTGGAGCGACCCAGGGTGAGCCAGTAGTGTCTGGATGTGCAGGTCAGCTGGAAGCAGGGCCTGGAGGAAATGGTCCCTTGCTAGCTCGCTCTGGATGGGAGGGGGCATGTGGGTGTAGGTGCGGTGAACAAGCCCCTCAATGTCATTAGCGAGCTCCCTCAGCGGCTCCTCTGGCCGTCGCTGTCTGCTGCACAGTTCAGAGCAGAGCAGGCTAGTGGCAGAGCATTGTCCAAATTGTTGCTTTAGAGCCCCAATTAGTGCATCATAATCACTCCTATCATCAGGACTTAGCAGCAGCAGGCTTGATAAAGCATCACCCTTGAGGCACATCGCTAGCTAGAGAGCTTTTACTGAAGTGGACCATTTACTGGCCTGAGCTATCAGTTCAAATTGTGCATGAAAAGCTTCCCAGTTAGATTTACCGTCATATCTGGGGGTCTTTATTGTGGCCGGAACAGCTTCTCCGTGTGGCTCAGGGTGTTTGGTCATGTCCATTTCTACGTCATTCCTAGTCATTCCTTTACGGCCGCTACATCCACCACCGGCGCGGCCCGACCGACCCAATCCAGCCTCGGCAGCCATCCTCGCGGTCATTTCCTTGACCCGCTCTCTGTGCTCCGTCGTCCGCCAGGCCTCGGCTGCGCCGTCCCATCCTAGTCTGTCACTTTCTTCTTCCCGCTTAAGCTCGAGACGGCTCCCTGACCACATGTTTCTCACCGCTAATGAATGTTAGCCACTTAGCTTATCCGCTGCTAGCCGGTGTGGCGATGTCGATGAATGGCGAAAGTTTTACTTCTGACACCAAATGTAACGACCCTTGGTAAGGAAAGCTACGAGACACTATCTTACTGATTGTGGTTTAGTAGTGGACAGTACACAGGCTACTGTGGGCCATAGCCTACGCCAAACAACAGTCAACACCGTTAGACGTTCTTCAACACGCTTAACCATCTGCTCCCGGTCATAGACTAACTCTCCCAGTTACCAGCACAAACAACAACATCCCACAAGGCATGAGGCCTTCACTGACCTCCGTAAATGCAATAACCAATCTAAGATAACATCTTAGAACAACTTTTCTGCAAACACAATAACACCTAACATGTTAACAGGTTAACATTATATGTCACTCAGTCCGTTACAGTATGTTGGATTGCGCGAGAGGTGCCAGCACAAAACACATAGGATCAGAAATATGAATCCGGCATAAGGAATCCACTGGTACCATCCAAGTCATAATAGTTTGTCCGGAAGGGCTAAATAATGTTCCAAAGTTAGAGTAAATTTTGGCTGGGGAAAGACTGGCATGGCCATTTTTCAATGGGGACACTTGACCTCTTAACTCAAGATACTCAATTATAAATTATAAATTGGGTGTGACTGGAAAGACTCGTTTGGGTTCAATGATCCTAATTGTATGCATGTTTGAGTATGTTAGTCCCCATACTAGCCATTTCACAGAGTGAGACTTTATGTCACTGTATAATGTGACCTATTGTGACCTCTAGGATAATCACAGCCTCAAGAAACTTCACAACCACAAACTAGATACCTAGGTCATTCAGAGGATGTATGACTTCCCATGGTATATTTACAATGAGCGGATTTCTGACCACTTTCCAGTACAGAAGTGCTCTCGATCTAATCACATGAAAATGCAGTTGTTACATAAGTCTCTTAACTGACCTGCAGCAAAAATTGGATTTCTGTGCAGAATTTTGCTAAATGGTTTAAGCTACCACATACAAGCTCAAATTAGCTGGAGACAATGTTCAATGTGATTGGACGATGGGTCTGCCCAATGAAAAGTTTCTGTTCCCGTCAGCCATAAAGCCTGTCTGGTAATCTCCATTGTTGGCTATAGTGAAAGCTGTTTGATTGATGTCAGTTATTTTTGTAAAATCAGACAGGTGGTTACAGTTGGTTATAATCTATAATGTCTTTTCCTCAACTTCTTTTTTGTATTATTTTATCTTGATATTTTGTTGAATATGCCTTTGCAGAATGCTTCAATCAAAGTAACAGAATTTATTATTGGTGGTTTTGAATCAACCAACAGACCTATGTTGGTTGGTGTGGTTATTTTGATTACTTATGTTCTAGCCATTCTAGCCAATATATTAAACATCTTCTTCATTCTTGTTGACAAAAGATTACACAAACCAATGTATCTTCTGATTTGCAACCTTGCTGTTGTTGATATACTGTACGCCTCCAGTACCGGTCCAACAATGATTGGGGTTTTAGTTGCTAGGGTTAATACTATTTCGTATGTGCCTTGCTTAGTTCAAATGTTTGCTGTACACGTGGGAGGGACGATGGAGATGTTAGCTTTATCGGCTATGGCATTTGATCGATTGATTGCTGTTAGCTATCCCTTTCAGTACCACAGTTATTTAACAAATGTGCGTACTTTTGTCATTATATGTATTCTGTGGGTTGTTGCTTGTGCTTTTGTGGCTGTACTGCTTGCAGCCTTGCTTCCTCTCCCTCACTGCTCCTCAAAGCTGCAGTACACTTTCTGTGACTATGCTGCCGTAATACGAACTACTTGTGTTGACCTCACTTACTATTTCAATATGGTTTCCATCATGTTCTTTTTTATTTTTTTTTTCACTTTCATTTTGATTTGCCTGTCATACTTATATATCTTATTTTTTGTGAAATTGTCCTCAAATAATGACAAACGAAAAATGGGCAGCACTTGTTTGAGTCACTTAATGGTGGTAACAGGTTATTACCTTCCATCATTTATCCGTATTGTCTTGACCAGGTTTGGCGTCGTATTACCTCTTGAGGCTAGCCATGGTTTAATGATTGGGACCATCCTCGGACCAACTTTTTTAAATCCTGTGGTGTACTGTTTTAGGACGAAAGAAATTAAATGTAAGATTTTTAACATATTCAAAAAAGTTGAGATTTCTTAGTAGATTCTTATGAACTGTGACTTTACGATAAAAGTTTTATCCTTTTATGGACAAAGTGTTGTGCTAAAATGCTAAAATATATTCATAGTCACATTTTCTAAACTGTTTGCCTGTTAACTGTTTTATGTCAGTGAACTGTATGTCATTGTAGGTGTTCACAAAACGTGAACTGATGTTTGAAATGTATTTAAACTAACATTAGCATAACATGTCACACTATATTTGAGGACAGCTAATCACAAGTCAATCCTCACAGCTGTTGATGAAAAGAAAAGAAAACAACTAAAGACTATTTAGTTGCCTGTCTAGTTAGAAGTGGCGGTTAATATCATAGCTAGGATAAAAATGATCATCCCAGTCTGGACCTGAAGTTGTACGATGTTGATAAATGATTTATCATGGCATGTTTATGTAAGTGATATATATCATGATGTTTTGCATTTTGAAATACTGAATAAATATTTAAGTCTATAATAATATATAATAATATATGATACGTTTTGGCTAATGCAGTATATTATATATATATATATATAAATATATATATCAGTAAAATTTGTGTAAAAAATGCAATCAATTTGATATTGCCATAAAACATTGAAATGACCCACAATTACCCTAAAACAACCAGTTACATTAAAGGGACAATATGAATATATATTTAATATGAAATTTAGTTTTATGCTTTGAATTAATTTTAATACTACAAACTCCTTTCAGTAAAACTTTACTTAAGTGAATTCATGACTGCATATTTTACTAAACTACTTTTGGAAAGACCTACATTTATAATGTTATGGCCCAATCAAGATATTCTAGTTAAGAGTCTCTTTTCGCTTGTAGGTCAAACTTTGAGAAAGCGGTGTTCATTACTCAAGTTTACTGAATTGAAGAGCTGCATGTGGATTCTGGAGCTATTACCAAATCTAACTATTTTTTGCAAGTGGCATCGACTTGAGTGAGATATTTTAGTTCCATTTCCACGGCTAATAAAGTTTAGGTTTTTTTCTCTTTATTTATAAAGTAAAACTTTGAGGCAAACCACTATTTGACTTTCACAAACTCACTTGTCTGTCACTGTTGGACATTTTGCAAAACAAATCAGAAGCTGTTTACTGCATTGTGTA
>NW_022281967.1:0-8993 GCF_004355925.1 Anarrhichthys ocellatus | reverse complement strand
GGAGGAAGGAGGAAGGAGGGAAGGAGGGAAGGAGACGGTGATGGAGAGGAAAGGAGGGAAGGTTTAAATATGTGGACTGAAGGAAAAAATAACCGCAGTAGTAGAGAGGAAGGTCAGGTGATGAGGAAGAGGAGGGTTGATGGTTGAAAGTTAGTCCGGGGCTCTGAGTCGCGGGCTGTCTGATAAAGTGACGTTTAAGTTACTCTGCGCTGCCTTTGAAGTGTTTCACATCACAAGAATATGGAAACATTGTAGCAAAGAGAGAAATATGACGACGGGACTGAGCTGAAGGTGTTCGTAGTAGTGGAGGTGCTCATAGAGGAGTTCATAGTGGAGGTGATGTTCATAATGTGTCCTATGGTGGGAGTGAAGTGAGACAGAAGGCAGTGGAAGTGCAGCAGCTAAACGTGAATTTGGGGATATATATATCTATATATATATATATATCTATATCTATATATATCTATATCTATATCTATATATATATATATATATATATATATATATATAAAAAATTACTTACACACACAGCGGGTAAAATAAGTATTGAACGCGTCACCATTTTTCTCAGTAAATATATTTCTAAAGGTGCTATTGACATGAACTTTTCACCAGATGTTGGTAACAACCCGACTCATCCATACATACAAAGAAATGCAAACAAATAAGTTCAGAAATTAAGTTATGTGTAAGCACCTCCTGTGTTCCCGTTGCCAGTGCAGGGTGTACTGAACAGTTATTATTATTATTATTATTATTAACTTACAGAAACATTACATGTATTAGCCCACCTTCTGTTGTGACTCCACTGCTTTTTTTTGCAAGACGCGACATTCAAGTGCTAGGATTGGCCGGATGTCCAGAGGAACCAGTCCCTGATTGGTTCAGGTTCTGCCCGATCGGCTGTCCTGACCCTCACTACTCGAGGTCAATACCTAACCTCAACCAATCAGTGGCTCCTGCCAAGAAAAGCAGTGGGATTCATAATTAAGAGTCCTCGTCAAAATGTAAATGTTTTAAACTAAATATAATGCTTCAATCCATATTTGTTAGTGTTTATTCTAAGGCTGCCACCAACGATTGTTTTCATTGTCGAGTATTTTGTAGATTAATCGATTAGTTGTTTGGTCTAGAAAATGTTGGAAAATCTGAATCAGTGTTTCCCGACGTCCTCTAACGTCTCGTTCTGTCCACAACGCAAAGATGTTCAGTTAACTGTCACAGGAGTACATAGAACTGATTATCAACGTACCCACACAAACACACACACCTGTATTATCAAGGCGGTCTAGCAGCAATCTAACAGCACCATAAATGACTTCTTGCTATGGTTTTGGGTGGTAACGTCGTGAAATATGATGACAGACATTCAAAGCTTCGTTCATAAACCTCAATAGAGACTTTCCTCATGTGACCCCCCTCAGAACGCTCTAACCACCACATGTCTTCTCTGTTTCAGTTGCCCGTGTGAGTTTCCTCCAGAGCCCACCCTGCGGATCAACATGACTTTACCTCTGTACCTGTCCAAGGAGGAGTTTGTCTACAGGATGTCTCCTAAAACATGCAAACCCGCGCTGAACTCCTGCCTGAGGTTGCAGCGTTCCCTCTGCGTGGACCAGACGGAACCCGAGGACAAACAAGCCTCCAGGAAAGACTCGAGAAAAGCCAAGAAGCGGGTGACGTTTGCCGACCACCGAGGGTTGTCTTTGACCAAAGTGAAGACCTTCTCTCAGTTCGACGACCCCATCGATATCCCTCTGAGCATCCAGGAGATGCTCAGCTCGGCTCTGTCTCTGAACGCCGAGGAGGACCAACTGGTGCTGGACTTCACTCAGCCCTCCTCGGACTACCTGCACTTCCGTCAGAGTCTGGAGAGGAACTACGTCTGCCTGGAGCACTGCGTGTTGAAGGAGAAGGCTCTGGCGGGAACCGTTAAGGTCAAAAACATGTCCTTTGAGAAGTCCGTGACGCTGCGGTTGACGTTCGACGGCTGGAGGAGCCACAGGGACGTAGACTGTGAGTACGTGAAGGACTCGTATCCCACCTCCTACAGCGACACCTTCTCCTTCAGCGCTTCTCTGCCGGATCATTTGGGGCCTCACGAGCGCGTGGAGTTCGCCGTCTGTTACACAGTCTGTGGACGGGAGCACTGGGACAGCAACCACGGGAGCAACTACCGGATTGTCTGGTCCTCCGCCAAGAGGAGCCGGCAGATCGCCAGCAGCCACCACACGGACTCCTTTGACTTTGGGATTCATTTTGACCGATACGGCAGCCCCACCTGCTCACACGGGATCTTCCCCGATTGGCCGAGTTACGCCGGATACGAGAACACGGGGCCGTACTACTGAACAGGAAGTACGAACGTTCAAGGTGTTTGAGTTGCATCAGGGAAGAAGAGATCCATCTCACACTTTGACAACAGTTTGCTGCTCTGAATGCAAAATGTGGACGAACCATAGAATCCTTTTCTCTGTCCAAAGGGTACCTGATTACCCGAGTTACTCGTGTTCTTGATCAATTGGACGTCATTAGAGTCTAACTTTGCGTCTTCAGGAGTCTTTTTTTCTTTCTGGTGCAGACATTCCGTTCACCGTGATATTAAACGTCTGAACCCGTGAATTGATTATTGGAGTTAATATTCCGTCTTGGAGTGCGTCACCGTGAGCTGCTACATCAGCTGAGACAAAGTCTGTCGGCCGGATCGGAATCAAATGTGCAATCCATGTTAATTATTGCTGTAATAAAGTGAGGTGTTTTTAGCATTATGATGTTCTGTGTTGATCTGAATGAATGATTAGAACCTCTTTAATGTCTCACGTGAACCTTTTGCACCTTTTATTTGTGTTGTTTTTGAACAGCAGAGAGAAACCTTGTTAGTTTGTTATTAAAATCATATTTGAATATTAATCTGTACGCACATGTTCACGAGTGTTGAGGGGTTCTAATGTGTGTGAATTAGTCAATAAAGTCAAACATTTTAACTTCTTGTTGTAAGTTATTCAATGTTTAAAGTTTGATGTGAAACTATTCAAACGAGCAGGAAACAGAATTCTTTTAGTTTTGTTTATTTGCACAAGTTAACAAAAAATACAAACAAAAGGAGACTGAATATCTATGAAGAGAGAATATTACACAGTTCTGCTGTGATGGTCATTAAACTACTGTTAGGCTAACTCCTCTGAAACTGAACTCTGCAGATGATTTATCAGATTAGACCAAACTCATGGTCACCACATGTAGATCCATGACGATGAACCCTGATTGGTGCACAGAGTCCTCATGTAGTCCTGAAGGATCTCAGATCCAGACTCTTCCTCCTCCTGTAACCCGTTGAGTCCTGTTCCTCTGGTTGCTCCACAGAGTTCATCTGGTCAGCGGTGGACTTGTCCTCCAGGTCTCTGCTGGTCTGACCCAGTCTCAGGTGAACCTGGATCTGAAGCTGTTTGTTCTGCAGGTTCACTTATGTAAGGAGATGAACTGAGACGGAGAGGACGTTCAGACAGAACATCATGAAGACAGTGAAACCAGCAGGTTGTTAAACTGACCCAGGATCTGAACTTGATGTACATCAGTCTGTAAAACTGGTGTTTCACCTGTAAACTAAAGGAATACCTTCAAATGTGTCTTCAGATTATTGAAAGCTTCATGTTTCAATATGCTGCATGTGAGGATGATGATGATGATGATGAAGCATCTTTAAACCAGAGGATTCTGGGTCAAAGCACAAGCCTCATCCATATCCTCCTTCACATAAACATACATATAAATATACTTTATTGACTAAACTGACTTGTTCCTCATTTGTCCTGCAGATGGAGACAAAGTCCTCATGCCCTCCGTCCTCATGTCCTCTGTCCTAGTCTCAGGTAAACAGGTCACTTTAGTCTCATTCACTGGTTTCCTTCACCATGTAGCTCATATTATGGTAACTTTTTATTTAATTAAAGCATGTTTAATTATATGTGTGTGTGTGTGTGTATGTATATGTATATGTATATTGATACTGTGTAAAGTCTAAAGCTTTTATTTAAAATATTTGTCACTCTGGAAAAGTTTCTCTTACAACCACAAATGTGTTTTTTTTTACATTCACTTCTGGATTTATCTGCTGATTTGAAGCAAATGTGACAAAACAATCACTTTCCCTTCCTCCCTCCTCCTCCCCTCCACGCAGCAGTAGGGAGGAGGAAGGGAGGAGGAGGGTTCCCAGATCTGACGCAGTGTGAAGCGGCCGCCTCACTTCCACTCCCCTCTCCCAGGAAGAGAGACTCAGCGGCTCGGGAGCGACATATATCCGGAGGACGGAGCTCCAGAGGACGGCGTGTCTCGGCGATGAGGACGCCCGTGAAGGACGCACTGAACCCGCGGTACCGGACCTCGGATCCCGGATTAAACCCGGAGCTGTAACGGCGTCGGTTTGTTGTCATTGTGCGTTTGAGTGGCGCAGGAAAAAAAGGATGCCGCCGCAGACGCTGCTCCTGCTCCCGTCGAAAAGCCTCTTAATCCCCGGACACAACCCGTCTTTTGTCTCCTCTGTGGTGGAGGTTTTGCTGTTGAGGAGCGCGCTGGTTTCTGAAGCACACCGTCCACCATGCTGCCCGCACGGTCTCCATGAAAACTCTCCATGATAACAAGGAGGAGGAGGAGGAGGAGGAGGAGGAGGGGTCCGGCTCCAACGCCATGGAGGACAAGGAGAACAATCTGAAGACGGCCAGGTTGTGGAGGGATGCCGCCCTGCGCTCCAGGAAGCTGCGGAGCAACCTGCGCCAGCTCACCCTCTGTTCCAAAGACAACCAGATCATCCTGCCAGAGGACATAGCCGAGATAGAGGCGCTCAACCTGGGCAACAACTCCCTGCAGGAGCTGCCAGACGGGCTGGGATCCACCCTGAACAACCTGCGCGTCCTGGTCCTCCGCAGGAACAAGTTCTCCACCGTTCCCCGGGTGGTGTTCGAGCTGGTGCAGCTGGTGGAGCTGGACATGAGCCACAACTGCCTGAGAAGCCTCTCTGAAGGCGTGGGCCAGCTGAAGGTGCTGAAGAAGCTGTGCGTCAGTCACAACAAAATCCAGACTCTGCCGGCTCAGATCGGAACGCTCCGGTCTCTGGAGGAACTCGACCTCAGCTTCAACGACCTGCACGCCCTCCCCGGATCGTTCTCCGACCTCGCCAAGTTGCGGACTCTAGACGCGGATCACAACAAGCTGAACCGGTTCCCCCCCGAGATTCTGGCCCTCGGCGAGCTGGAGGAGCTGGACTGCTCCGGGAACAAGTTTGAGGCGTTACCGGCGGACATCGTGAAGCTGCGGTCCATCAAAGTCCTCTGGCTCAGCAGTCTCCACATGTCCACGTTGCCGGACTCCTTCTGTCACCTGAACCACCTGGAGAGCCTGATGCTGGACGGGAACGAGCTCTCGGCGCTGCCCGCCGCTTTCGGTCGCATGCAAAGACTCAAAATGCTCAATCTGTCCTCAAACGAGTTTGAGAACTTCCCCCAGGTGGTTTTAAGCATCACAGGGTTGGAGGAAATCTACCTGAGCAGGAATAAACTGACTTACGTCCCGGAGGAAGTCGGGCAGCTGGTGAAGCTGGCCAACCTTTGGCTGGACAACAACAACATCACGTACCTACCGGACTCCATCGTGGACCTGGAGAAGTTGGAGGAACTGGTCTTACAGGGTAACCAAATCGCCATTCTTCCGGACAACTTTGGGAAGCTGTCCAAAGTGAACATCTGGAAGGTGAAGGACAACCCCCTCATCCAGCCTCCGTACGAGGTTTGCATGAAGGGGATCCCGTACATCGCGGCCTACCAGAAGGAGCTGGCTCAGGTGCAGCTCGCCGTGAAGCCGCGGCTCAAACTGGTCCTGATGGGGACGACGAACGCCGGGAAAACCCGGCTGAGGCGGAGTGTGGTGAGCGTTCCGCAGGACATCGAAGGTGTCCAGGGAAACAAAGGGATCGAAGTGACGAACTGGGTGGCAGACGCTGAGCGCTGTCTCACGTTTCTGGTGTTTGATTTGTCAGGGAAGCAAAACTACGACCTCATCAATCCCTTCTTTCTCTCCCCCGGTGCTCTCTACGTTCTCGTTGTGAATCTTAAAACGTATTCGCCCAAGAACTTTTATGCCCACGTCGGGTATTTCCTCCATCTCCTCAGTGCCAAAGTGCCCCACGCTGTCGTGTGCTTGGTGGGGACTCACGAGGACCTGTGTGGAGAGGCGGAGGTGGAGGAGAAAAATCTGGACATCCACAGACAGATCGGGCTGCAGGAGAAGAGGGACATCCAGGTCCTGGGAAGCCAGGCTCTGCAGGTGGACCAGGCACTGGAGCAGGGCTACAACCTCCGCTCCTCCACCCCTCACGTCCTCTTCTACGGCGTCTCCGACAGGAACCTGAGGCGGAGGAAATCCCAGCTGCAGTACATGCTGAACCACCGGCTGCAGATCTTGTCTCCCGTGCTGAGCGTCAGCTGCACGGAGAGCCAGAAGAACATCCAGAGGCTGAGGGAGAAGCTCATGTCCGTCGCGGACCACAGGGACATCTTCCCCAACCTCCACCGCGTGCTGCCAAAGTCCTGGCAGATGCTGGAGGAGCTACACTTTAAGCCCAAAGACCTGTGGCTGTCGTGGTGGGACTCGGCCCGTCTGGGCCTCCAGGCGGGGCTGACTGAGGACCGGCTGCAGAGCGCCTTGTCCTACCTGCATGAGAGCGGGAAGCTGCTCTACTTCGAGGACAGCCTCACCCTGAAGGAGTACGTGTTTCACAACCTTCCACGATTCATTGCTATTCTCAACATCTTCTTCCAGAGGGACGAGTCCTCGCTGCTGGACAGGCTCCTCTCGGAGGGGGAGAGGGGGGACAAGGGGAGGGTGAGTCTGGTAATAGAGGATGAGAAGGGAGAGAATCTCAGGGTGACCCATCTACAGCACCACGTGGAGGGCTTCCTCCAACACGGCCTCCTGCCCTCCAACGTCATCCGTCTGCTCCTCCGGCCGCTCATCCAGACCCAGCAGGACCTCCACCTCATCATGGAGCTCCTGGAGAAGATGGGGATCTGCTACTGCATCAACAAACCTCGCTGCCGGCCTCTGAACGGAGCCACGGCGTGGTACAAGTTCCCCAGCTACGTCAGCAGCGAGGAGCCCCGGGCGGAGGCCTCGGCCGGGTCCTCCTCCTCGTTGCCTCTGTGCCCCTTCTTCTCCGTGGAGCAGCTGCACATCCGGTACAGCTTCCCGTTCCTGTTTCCTCCTGGACTGTTCGCGCGCTTCAGCGTGCAGATAAACAGCCACGTGGTGCAGCGGTCGGATGGCAGGCGGCAGATCTTGGCCTATCGGGGCAAAGTCCCCGTGGTGGTCAGCCACCGGCCGTCTAAAGGGAGACTGCAGCCGGAGACTCTGTCCGTCGCCAGCCACGCCTCGCTGCCCAACATCTGGACCGCCTGGCAGGCCGTCATGCCGCTGGTGGAGGAGCTGAACGCGCTGCTGCAGGAGTGGCCCGGCCTGCACTACTCCGTCCACGTCCTCTGTTCCAAGTGCCTGAAGAGAGGCTCGTCCAGCCCGCACGCCTTCCCAGGTAAAGCTACTCCTTCATCAGTTTCTTTACCGTAGATGCAAAGAACACAACAGAAATCCTCTTGTTTAGGTTTGCAGGAGAATATTTATAACTGATTATTATTTTGTCTATAAAACATGTGATAACATCCCACATTCTGTTTATCAGGGAATCGTTATAGTCAGGAGGACGCTTTCCTTTTGTATCGAGCAGCAAACCAGGTTTTAATCTCTCGTCCTGTGATGTCATAAAAGGTTAGTGATGTCATGTTTATCTGACATGATGTCATCGCTGTGAACAGACAAACCTGATGAACCTGAAACTTTAACAAAGAGCCGTGCAACCATTTTATTGTTCATTCTGTAACAATAATTAGAATTAGAATATTGATGATAATCAGACATTATAAAAAAACAAAACAGAAATAATAGCAGAAAGGATTAGAGATAAGATGATGAAACGTAATGAAAAAAGTTAAATACTCATTCCTCTTCTTCTCTTAAGTGGAGATGTAACGTGTCGTCAGAGGAGCTAACAGTTTCCCTCTGTTCTCAGTCTTTACGCTAAGCTAAGTTAACCAGTGTGGTATCAGCCCTCAGAGAGACACAGAGGAAGAGGAGTTCACTAAATGATGACTATGATGGTGGTTCTGCTGCTCTTTTGTCTCCTGAACCTCCTTTTATTTTCCTTCCTCTCTGCACCATTAGACACTCAGCTTTTAAGAGCTTTTATTGTGGCGGGCTGATGTGATTACACTGATACACAATCAATAATACACCAGAGTCAGTCAGAGGGTTTTATGAACCAACAGAGAACCAGTGTTTTAAATTCTAATACTTTATGACCAGCTAAATAAAATAAAATAAATGATTCATTGTTTCTCCAGAAGACTCTAAATAATAATAATGATAATAATAAGAGAGACAGACAGACTTCTGTCTGCAGGATAAGTCTTAAAATAACAGTTAATGAGAGAAGAACAGGAAACAGCTGTTCATCACTTCCTGTTGTCAGTCAGCAGAGGTTCCTCTTGATGATGACGATGATGAAGGTGGAGAAAGAACGATGAGAGGAGAAACTCAACGAGTGTTTTTTAAATCACGTCTCAGAGAGAAAGAAGCAGATTCCATCAACATAAACTTTAAAAAGCTGTTTTTTAAAACTTTATGTTCAATTATGTCTCCTTCAAAATAAAACGCCTGCAGCAGTTTTACACCCAATTCAACTGTACTTCAGTACAATTGTAAGGTACTTTTTACTCTACTACCTCTCAGAGATGAATATTAGTGTTTTATCTGACTAAATTATATATATATATGTATGTATTTATATATATATATATGTATGTATGTATGTATATATGTATGTATGTATATATATATGTATGTATATATATATGTATGTATATATATATGTATGTATATATATATGTATGTAT
>NW_022281966.1:372-8993 GCF_004355925.1 Anarrhichthys ocellatus | reverse complement strand
ATGAAGACTCACCAAAAGCATCAGGACAGATCTTCAACATCACTGACATCAGAGCTGAACACAGTGGGAATTATTCCTGTGAAGCCCAGAACAGAAGAGGACGCCATACTGCCACCTTACACGTGACTGTTGTTGCAGGTGAGTCTTTGAATTTTCTTAAACATCAGACGTCTTAATAATCCACCAAATGATGTACCGAGGGTGGAGGTAATAGGTTTACCAGCCTCTGCGAGTTGAACCCCGTGAGACTCTTTGAGTTTTGGTATTGTCAACGACTAGACCGTGGTACATACTGACAATAGATCTAAATCTGTAAAGGCAAAACTCTTTTTAAGAAACAAAAACAATGCAGTCTTTAATTGCTGAAATCTCAGAACATGGAGACATCATTCATAAGATGTCAGCTGGGTAAGATATCATAGCAGTCAAACATTCAGACACAATTTACACAAACCCCCAGATCTGCCAAATGTATTCATCAGAAAAATCAGAAGCTGCTATTGCAGTAATTACTCATACTTTCCTTTTTTAACATCTTTCACAGTTCACAGGCTGACTTCCTGGTTTCACGTTGACCCACCATACTCACACAGTTTTCCTGCACAATTAATGAATTATTTGTGATTGAGCACCTCAAGTTCTAGCTCAAATATAAGTTGGTTTTTATATACTAGTGAAATTGGTTCCTGTGTACCCAGATCTCTGCAAGTTTTATGATCAGTATAATGTTATCACAAGCCATAAAAACAGAGGCCAGAACTGCAAAAGAGTAGTCAAAGTGAGAATGCTTCACAATGTCTGACGACACTCTTTGAGCTAAAATTTTAAGCCAGGAAAATATTTTTGTTAAATCACTTTTTTTTATTTTTACACAGTTTACCAAGAAGCATTGACATCAGCAGTCATTGGAACAACCTCTGCTGTTTTCCTGGCCATCATAGGGCTCTCTGTCTTCCTACTGATAAGGTGAGTACTCTCTCTTTACCAAAACATTGAACATTTAATACTTACAAATCAGTTTTACATGATACTCTAAATTATGAACTTCTTTGTTTTTGATTAATTCTCTAAACCAGAAAAAAGAGAGCCACCAGGCAGTCATCCAAGCCTGTAGAGGGTCCACACAACAGGCAACAGGTGAGCAAATTTAAATTCAATACAATCCAGTGTGAATGTCTGTGAAACACTGCTTCTTCAGTTTCAGCCGGAGATGTTTGAGAACATGACGTGTTATTCCTTGATTTGTCACACTCCTATCACGTGACCATCTTCTGTAGGAAAACAAACAACATTTTAAAAATGACTTTTGGCAGGGTGGATGTAGCTTTAGTCACGCATTATCAGAAAGTGTTAAAACCAGGCGGCAACTTCCAGTTCTGCAGAGTGAAGCCAAAGTGTCTTAAAAACGTGCATTTTCTCTAGTGTCCACCAGGGGGCGACTCCTCTGGTTGTATAGAAGTCTATGAGAAAATGACTCTACTTCTCTCTTGATTTATTACCTCAGTAAACATTGTAAACATGAGTTTATGGTCTCAATCTCTAGTTTCAAGTCTTCTTCAATACAGCATGATGTTCATTTAGTACATTATGGTCCATTTAGAGTCACACAGACCATAAAGCAGGGGATGCTTTAGGGCGGGGCTACATGGTGATTGACAGGTTGCCATAGCCACATATGGCGTCTCTACGTCACTCCTCCACAGTCCAAATTTTGTAACTTCCGTTCATCGGTTCCAAAAAAGCAAAGATGGCAACAGCCGTGTTCCAAGATGGCGATGGTGAAATCGCCGAACTCGAGGCTTCATAACGGAAGTCCACAAACCAAAGGGTGACGTCATGATGACTACGCCCACTTCTTACATACAGTCTATGGTTAATCCCCCCTGACTGAGAGGCAGTCCATGTAGCTCTAATGCCACCCTTCTTCACATAAATCAATCCTGTTATGAGCCTCCTCTTCTATCTGGTGGACATGGCTGTGGAGAAGGGCTTGTGGGCTATCTTGCTTAGCCTGCTGCCATCACGGCTGGGACGTGGTTAAGTTAAGGACAATAGCGGGATGAATAGATCAAGAAGTTGTATTTCCAAAGGTTCTACCAAAGTCATTACACTTGTAAAATGTAAAAAAGCTATTTTGTCTTTGCAGCGTCAACCCAATGAGGCGGTGGAACGGGATGCTATTCACTACGCCAGTATCCACTTTGCCAACCAGACAGACCCGGTCTACTCCAACCTCAGACCAGCTCGACTCCGCGTATACGAGGAAGTCGAGTACGCTGCTGTCAAATTCAAGAGTGCCAGCGCTTCTCCGAGGTGATCTCTTTATCCTCACTAAAACCTCAAAATCACATGAATTTTGTAGAATTGATGGTTGAATTTGAACACTTTCACTGCTGTTGCAGTTGCTTGCTTGTTTACCTTTTTGCTCTCACTGTGAGACTTTGTATCGGTTTGTACTATATCTCCAGCATTCCTGATTTGTCTCTTCTTCTCAGAACTAGAAGTCGGGAGACTGTGGAGGATCCAGCTGAACTGTACAGTACAGTCAACAAACCTTACCTTTAAATGTTGTATTGACATTCACGGTCATCAGATTCCTACAGACGTTGAAGATTCCCGGACTTTAAGTCCAGCGCCAAAACAGGGCGTCATTTGAGTTTCTTAGTTCACATGGTTCTCCAAGGATAAATCCGTCTGATGTTGGTGATTCCTCGACATCTGAAATATCACAACTACTATGGGATGGATTGTCATAAATGAGTCACAGCCATGTCCCTCACAGGATACATTATAATGACTGGCTTTAGTTGATCTAGTTGTAGTGCTGCCACTAGATTTTAGTCAAGAGTCATGCTTTACTGATAGACAACCATTTCCAAAATCATGGAAGCTCATTTTTCATTTGTGTAAATACAGTCTTTATACATGTCATACAGTTCTATTATAAAAGATAAGGTTTTATTTTTACTTATTTCTAAATATGATACGATTACAGCTCATTATCATGCTTCCTTTTTTTTTATACTGCATGTGTCAACCTGAAATAAAAACAGTGGAGTCAAAAAGCTGCAGTGATGAAAGTCCAGTCTTTGTCAAGGAAACGTTACAGTTGGAGCACAGGAAGGGCAGACGGCAGCGCAGAGACCGTTGCTACAGTCATTGTGAGTCAGGGATGGAAAGTGACCACAACCGCAGCCCTGCTCACCACTGTGGTGCTCCTGTCTGTGCTGCAGATAGTGTCTGCCTGTTTACATGGAGTTCTGTATTTCTTTTTCAAATTCCACTTTCTCCTTGACTTATAATATTCAAAATAAACAGCCAAGTACTGTACATATTTAAGTCATAAAACAAATAAGTTGTCAAATGACTTTTTGCAGACATTATTAATGCATTGAAGCGATGTTTCAAATGTTCTGTTGTCTCTTCCGGAACTTAAAGTTAAAGTTAAATTTTGGCCATTTACTGGCATCTGGTTGAAGAGGAAGGACGCCTGGTGTATTTTCAAGCCTACTTAATGCCCACAGGGGACCGATGCGGTTCAAGAGCGCTTCCTTCTTTATTGAAAGTAGTTGATGTGACTAATCTTCAAACTTGTGCGCAGTAACCTTCTTGTTTGTTTTCACTGAAGCCACACAGCAAAGAGAGGAGCAGCTATGAATGTTGTCTTCCTTCTTTCCATGCCAGGTACTGCATATCCACATTTACATTATGAGGCATTTAGCAGAGCAGCAGTTTTAAATGGAAAATATTCTGAATAATCCCCAAACTACCTATTTTCAAATCTGTGCATGTTTTCTGTATCCTCACATATTCAGACCAAGTGGTTTTATTGAGGTGATAAGTGATGACCTCAGAGCTATCGCTCCAATTTGTAAAAAATGATTAGTTTGCCCATTAAACACAATATTATTTTAAACAATTAAAATCTGTTGAAATGTGGTGGAGGAGAATTAGCATTAAAAGAAAAGACTAAAGAAACAGAATGACTGGAGGGAGACTTACACTCCTACTGGCATCTGTGCGTTAAAAGGATCAACAGTGGAAACACATCTGAATAAAGCCCTGCTGTTACAGTCGGACATTTCTGGGGAAGATCATTTCCCCTTTCTCAGTTCAAGCATCCTCATTGGCGTCCTTTGACTCAGCAGACAGCTTCTCTTGTGTTCTTAAAGGGCACAAAGATTCCCCCTCTCCTTCAGTGTGTGAGTTTACTGTATAGTCCTCCCCAAACCGGTCTGCCTGATGACTAAGTGTTTTAAATATGAATGCTCACACATCCTCTTTCTATATTAACACATTCTCTGGGGGCATTGAGCCCTGCAGGATCACTTCTGCTGTCAGCGCCTCAACAAGCTGCTGTGTATCACAGCTGAGGAGAAAGATGGAGTCAGCAGCTGTTTGAAGATGGTTTTATCTTTCAGGTGTTGGTGGTCAACACTGCCACTGAGTGACGTACGCTGACAGAAGCATCTGGGCCTTCAAAGGCTCGTCAGCGGACATTTACTGTGTTCAGCACTTATGAATCTATCGCATCTAGATTCTGTTTCAGTTCTGATCATCAGCAGAGGCGGTATCTCACACCACCTGAGGACCTGAGTGAAGACTACATTATATGACATTTTTCGACTCACTATACTCTGACTTTTAGGAAGCAATATACTATGACTTTTTACTGCTTTTTTCGACATATTATACGATGACTTTTTAATAACTTTTCCTAAACACTATGTTAGTTGTTAAAGATTTTTTTGACATAACATTCTATGTATTTTTCATGACTTTGTTCACCATACAATACTTTGAGTTTGAATGACTTTTTGACATACGATACTATGGCTTATCATTTTATTCAACATACTATACCATGACTTTTTAAGACTTTTATTGACATATTATACTTTTTTTAGACCTACAGTAATATGATTTTTTAATGATTTCTTCATCATACTATATACTTTGTCTTTTTCATGACTTTTTGCGACATATTCAACATTCTATAATATAACTGACTTTAAAGAAAATGCTATATGACCACAATTTATGATTTTTTTCGACATCCTATACTATTTTCGACATACAACACTATGAGTATTTTAAACATACAACACTAAAACTTTTTATGATATTTTTTGACTTACTATCTACAACTTTTTGGGATGTTTTTTGATATACCATGCTCAGACTTTACTATACCATGACTTTTTTTTCAACATAAAATACACCGCCCCGAGGTGAGCAGCTCCTCTCGCAGGAACCTGACTTTAGGATTTACATCACACTAGCTTGGAGTAATTACAACACAAACCTTCATCGTTGATGCATTTGACTGATGTAATTGTACCTGCTTAATGATCACTGTCCAAGCATTTGCATCATCTAATAACTTATCTGCAAAATTCCCTAATTCATTTTTCTCTTTGAAAAACCAGAAGTCAGCCGCGGAGGATTTAGCTGCTTTGTACAGAACGATCAACCGAACCCTGCTGAGCACAGAAGGGATCTCCAGCCTGGTGTGTATGTGCAGTAGTCTGTTTATTTAAGCGAGTACACTGATTTCATATATTTCTTTCTGAGAATACAGCACTGAGACAACCATCGGTTTCTTAACAGAAATTTAAACTTACAAATTTGAACAGAACACGAGAACTCCAGCTCCACTGTCAGTCCTCTTTCTCCCCCAAAGTGGAACACAAATAACTTACTCATTGCACAGGCTGTGTGGCCCTAAAATGACCATTGAGTCTTTGTGTGCACAGCAAATTGCTGTTGTTGCAAGAAAAACAACAACATAAGTGTGCAAAAGAGAGTGGCGTGGAGTTGCAGCTCAGACACCTCTACAGCCGGCAGCCGATGATGGACAGTTCATCTGCAGCATCCTTCAGGCTCTTGCACTTAGCTTGCAGGCTGGGACTGCTGGAGCACTCATCGGGCGAAGGCCAGTGCTCCACCCAGGAGTCCTTTCCTAACATGTAGATGAATCTGGCAGGCAGGGAGGGAAAAGAGAGGAGTTTACACTGTGTGGGTCGTATTATGCCTCCAAATGGCTATCGTTGAAGAAAAAAAAACAATCTTCTAGGTCCAATTCTGTGGCTGGTTCAGATGAGTTTTATTCACTGCACAGTGGAGACAGAAGTCCATAACAAAGCTTTGGAATGGTGTGAGTTCTGGCCATGATGATAGACGAGGTCACAGGACACAGTTAAAGATAAGGTGTGTGCTGGGCTAAGCTTCTCAGGGAGGACAACTGACAATGGAACTCTCTGCACCTAAGATGTGTGTTTGTTTTCAAGTCCAGGGAATGAAGCTTGGTTTATACGCTCGGCGAGCGATCATGTGACACAAATAGTTCACTGATAAAAACACTATTTACATGTCTAGAGACTACAAAGAAGGCCGATTCATTTTTAAATGCTTTAGAAACAGGAAGTCTTTTACAGGATATTCAACCTTTGTTTCTTCATAATACATGTACTACCTGACTTCTTTCTTTACAGGGTTTGTATGAAGGTAATAAAGTAGACCATGAATATGAGATATGAGTTTACAGATAATTACAATCCGTCCTCGTCATTGTTGAGGTTGCTTTATGTTCATATCTCTGAGTTACACTCGTTGTCTTTTTGATTCCTCACAGTTCATTTAGTTTGTACGCCCTCTGGTGTTTCAGAGAATATTGCAGCGCAGAGAGTATAAACGCCTCCGTTTGACTAGCAGATAAAATAATGCAGCCTTTTTTAGTGAGTTTGTACTTAGGAGGGCAGTTATGTTTTCCCAAACCCCAGTTTGTGAACAAACAAACATGGCTGCCAGTAGAGTGAGCAGTAAATTCATTTTCAGGATGACCTTTGATCAGTCGATGTACTGCTGTAGCGTCTAGTTCCTGTAAACAGCCGAGTGTTTACTGCAAACATCACACTTTCTCTACTTTGGTAGCTTACACACATAATAGGACTGCTTATTAGAAAATAATAATAATTAGGGAGCCGGGGGAGAGGGGTGAATTTCAGAGAACAAATCTCAGAAATTCTAAGATTACAGTCCTTAATTTCAAAGTCATAAATTGGGTAAAACGGTGGTAACGCCAGCCGTCATCTGGATTTTGTTCCGCCTAAAGTCGTGTTCTTATGGCGAAGCTCCTGAATGATGCATAAACATGTTTTCTTTCTGTTATTTTATGACAATTAAAATAATAAAGCACTTGTGGCTCAGATTGGTTCAACCTCATCACACCAGAATATCTCTAATCGCTAATTTTTTAAATCTGCAATAACCTTAATTTACCGTTGTAGCAAAGCGACTACAAAAAATCTATTTGAAAAATGTGACACTTTGAATATAAAAGACACATTTCTAATAAAAACTCCTCCGTGTACAGACAGAACCTCGAACTGTCTGTTGGACTGCAGGTGTGTTGGTTCGGTTCTCGCTCTTCCTACCTGTTGGTGTCAGCGTCGATGTTCCACTGGTCCTCTTTGGGGCCGATGATGAGGTACTGGGAGCCCTCCTTAAGGACCAGTCCATCTCTGCAGCCTCCGTGAGACATGAAAAACCTCCTCTGGCCCACTTCAACTCCTGCCTCCACGCCTTCAGATTCAGAACATATTCATAGCTGCATTATAGTGAATTACCAGATAAAAGAGCTTCAAATTGAGTGGATACGGATACATCTGTTATCTAACATCCTGGGCTGTTAAAAAGATATTTGTCCTCCATCATGAGGCCGTAAGGATTTTACTTAAGAGTCTCTTACTCGTTTTTTTTTTATTATTAATGAACAATGCTTTATTTAAAAAAAGAGCTGATGCTCATAAAAGACACACATCCACTGCATTGACTCACCCAGCTTGATAACTTGTGTGATCTCCATCTCGTACTTGTCGTAGTAACTCTGAGTGACGCTCAGCACCTTCACCTGGAAAACTGAAGCACAACAAAACCGACGTAACGTTTGCTTTGTTCATATTTAGGCTTGTCGGGATGATGCGGTGACATTTGTTGGTGATGTTCGTGGTCCTGAGACCAATCATTTTGGCCTCCTGACCTTTCTTCTAAAAGTGTCACATGTACACAATAATAAACGCATCCTAATAGGTCAATTGGGCATATCAGAGTTTCCATTGCTTGATAATAAATGCTGCTATTATTGATGCTACCACAAGCAAATAAATGAATTACCACAGATGGGTGGCTAGACAGTCCCCCCCCCTTTCACTTTAAATGTTCCTGCACAGAGTCCTTGTACATGTGCTAGATTTAGCCTTTCATTACTCAAAAGCTATTAGTCAGTTTCGTAAATTATTGAAGATTACTATTGATCCTTTTCTCTGCATATCATTCCAAGAATTGCAAACAAAGTAAATATATATACATATATATATATTGTATAAACATAAGCTTGACAATGGAGCTTAACCTATGGTAATTGTATTCATTTTTTGGAGATGTTTTGTCGACTCATACTGGAATATAGCTCTAGTATTTGACTGGCAATAACTCAATGAAGACTGAGACTTGTTCTGACTAACTTTAAACTCAGCTGTGTGTGTGTGTGTGTGTGTGTGTGTGTGTGTGTGTGTGTGTGTGTGTGTGTGTGTGTGTGTGTGTGTGTGTGTGTGTGTGTG
>NW_022281966.1:0-362 GCF_004355925.1 Anarrhichthys ocellatus | reverse complement strand
GTGTGTGTGTGTGTGTGTGTGTGTGTGTGTGTGTGTGTGTGTGTGTGACGTGTATCGTACCGTGGTGTAACGTGTTGCAGGCAAACGTCTCTCTTTCTTTGTTGGGGACGTTTTCACTGTCGCTTCTGGAGACACAGCAGTCACCTGGAGATCGTGAGTGAATAAAACAATAATAATAATAAAATAAAATAACTACAAGTACAAACATGTCCACTAATGCGTTGCTGCAGACGCGGTGGAGCTTTTACCCTGCGTGCAGCGGCAGACGTTGTCCCTGCAGATCTGAGTGAGCTCCTCTATGTCCTCACTGGGAGTGTAGGTGTGACTGCAGCGGTGATCTGAGAGAGAGAGAGAGAGAGAGA
>NW_022281965.1:3547-9000 GCF_004355925.1 Anarrhichthys ocellatus | reverse complement strand
AGAAGAAGAAGAAGAAGAAGAAGAAGAAGAAGAAGAAGAAGAAGAAGAACTGTTCACCGCTCGCTGCCGGTTCTTGTGTTAAAAATGTCCGCTGAATAATAATAAAAAAAACTGCGTTAACGTGAGATAAAATAATTTTCGGCATTAATTAATGCGTTAACGCGATAAGAACGCGTTAACTTGCCCAGCACTAATATATATATATATATACACATATATGAGGAGTGATGCTGTTCCCGTCATCGTGAGACGTTAGCTCCACTCCTTTATTAATCTGTGAGAGATATAACGGTGTCGTCTGCATACAGCATGTTTCGCTCCACATCTCCATCAAACATCGGTCCATAAACGTGACATTCTTACATTCTTCCAGATATCTGCTCGTATTATACAGATTATAATGCAGACAGACAACCTGTAAAGTGTTTTAATCTTTTCACTCCTGTAAAATTTGCCTAAAACGCCTATCCAAGGCGTACCCAAAGTAAACTGACAGCTCTTATTGAACCATTGGGAGTACATGTATGGTTTTAGTCTCTATTAAAAGGTAACACTCTGAAGTTTCTTCACAAATAGTCAGAATCACTGTAAGTGTTACTGGCATTGAGCTATGGAGTTTACAACACACTGAAACAGAAGGTTTTTATTTCCGCCTGAATGTTTTTTTGGCCAACAGATGCCTGCAGTTATCTATGGCTGGGTCTTATGAGCTGGAAAACACAATGGGACCATAGTACAAAGTCATAGTACCTGGTACAAGTTAAAATTTCATAACAATACAACGGAAAATGAATATTTTACACATGGTTTACTAAGAGCCTCCAAGAGTGCAAAAGCACATTTGGAGGCTTGTAGTAACCACGTCAAAATGCATATACTATGATAAACTACGTGTCCAAAATTTTAACTATAGTTTGTTTATGTCAATGTATGGTTAACTATAACACATTTAACCATTGTTGACTTTCACAAATTCTTGAAAATTCTCATTAACCAGACTTTGCTCTTCATAATCAGTCTCAGGTACTTGACTCACGGTACTAGATTTGAGTTCCAAAAGACTTTCCCAGCATGCACCTTGTGAATCTGCATAGCGTTCTCTTCGTAATTTCATTGGCTATAACGAAGCATGAGTTTGAACAAGATCTGTTGCAATTGGCTTGAGCATTACCCAAAGAAGAGAGGCGGGCATTGTCTTTCAAAGCGGACTCTCGTTGGCTGTTCCAGACTGTGGCCGGGCTATAGAAGCTTCTATTGGGTCAAATGAGGTGTCAATCTAACCGGCAGAATGCAGCTGCCATTTTGAGACACAGAGATGACAATGTTTACATGTTAATGGGAGATATGACTAAAAATACATAGAAAATTATCAATATCTGCCGGCTAATTTGAAATGATGCAACAGCCTCCCGTGGGTGTTTATGGACGTAATAATGTGTTTTTTATCGGCTATTTTTGGAGTGGTTGTTTGACAGAGACGTTAACTGTACCTGCTGTTGTGATTGTATCTTGAAATGGTTTGCATAAATCGAATTACAAGAACCGTAGCTTACTAATGAGATATTGCATTAGTACCTGTCTTTACAGAGCGGTTGTGTACATGACACAAATGTACACTGAACATCCTTTGGTAACAGGATAAACTGTAACAAATTAGATTAACAATAACAAACACCTCCTCCAATCACAGAGAGGAGAGAGAGAAGCTGTTGACTGGATGCTTCATCTAACCCTGAATGATAGAAGGTTCACCTCCCTGTCTGAGACGAAGACGGACAGACAGACAGACAGGTTCGTCCCTACTGTTGGACAGACAGACAGATACACAGACAGGCAGACAGACAGAGGGTCTACATAATAAATTGCTGCTCGGGGGGGGGGGGAGCTCCCCCACTGGTGAGGGGGGAGGGGCGACTCTCCCAGCATGCCTCTGAAAGGGGTCACATGACCCTTTTGATGGCGATGCATTAAGTGAAGCATCAGAGGACAAAAGTCTCAGAGAAACTGGAGACAGAAGCTGGTGGAGTCGTGTTTCCATCAGAAGAAGTAGAAGAAGAAGAAGAAGGAGAAGAAGGAGAAGAAGAAGAAGAACAACAACAACAACAACAACCACAACAAGAAGATGAAGAAGAGGAAGAAGATGAAGAAAGTCAATATTAAAGTTGTGATGTCATCCCTCTTTCTCAACAATACACATTATCTCTATCTTAATATTTAGTTAATTTTACACTTTTAGTTCTTGAGTTCACGTGTCAAAATGTCCCAAAACCAGATTGAACCATGTGACCTCCAACTCACAGGTCACAGGTCAGAGGTCAGAGCCTCATTAGGTCTTCATTAAACAGACCTGAGGACAGTCAAAGGTGTAGCTCCTCACCTGGAGCTCACCTTCCATGTTCCTCCATCAAGAACCTGGAGGAGTTCAACTGAAAACAAGACACGTGTTTCCTCTGTTTCCTTAGTGTGTGTTCTCTCTCGTAGCTCTGCTGGAGGCTGAAGTCTGTCTGCTGGAGACAATTCATGCTTTTGTTCCTTTACAGTTTATGTGTGAACAGAATAAGCTTTACTCAGGAAAGGAAAGTCCTCGTTTTTGTGTCCGTCGTCCTCAAAGCCTCAAACCGTGACTTCAGACGTCTCCGGAGGTTTGATACCTCCACTCGCTGATCGCTCCAATAACAGCTGCTAGTAAAGACAACAAAATACGTTTTATTTTCCGTTTTAGTGGCTCTAAAAGTAGCAGTGAGGAGCTGGACGTTAACGTAGGGAACAGAACGTGCTAGTGAAGATGTAGCCTGAGCTAACAGCTGCTCATAGACTGTTTAATGAAACCTGTTCCATCAATCAGTCAATCAGTCAACTTCTTCTCCTCCGTATTAACAGAACCTGTGTTTCTGTTGTAGAAGAAGGAGAAGGAGAAGAAGGAAAAGAAGGAGAAGGAGAGGAAGAAGAAGGAGAAGAAGAAGGAGAAGTACAAGAAGGAGAAGAAGAAGGAGAAGAAGGAGAAGGAGAAGGAAAAGAAGGAGAAGAAGGAGAAGAAGAAGGAGAAGGAGAAGAAGAAGGAGAAGAAGAAGGAAAAGAAGAAGAAGGAGAGGAAGAAGAAGGAGAAGAAGTAGAAGAAGGAGAAGAAGAAGGAGAAGAAGGAGAAGGAGAAGAAAAAGAAGAAGGAAAAGAAGAAGGAGAAGGAGAGGAAGAAGGAAAAGAAGGAGAAGAAGGAGGAGAAGAAAAAGAAGAAGGAAAAGAAGAAGGAGAAGGAGAGGAAGAAGGAAAAGAAGGAGAAGAAGGAGAAGGAGAAGAAGGAGACGAAAAAGAAGAAGGAAAAGAAGAAGGAGAAGGAGAGGAAGAAGGAAAAGAAGGAGAGGAAGAAGGAGAAGAAGAAGAAGGAGAAGAAGAAGGAGAAGTAGAAGGAGAAGAAGAAGGAGAAGAAGGAGAAGAAAAAGAAGAAGGAGGAGAGGAAGAAGGAAAAGAAGAAGAAGAAGGAGAAGAAGAAGGGGAAGAAGAAGGAGAAGAAGAAGAAGAAGAAGGAGAAGAAGAAGAAGGAAAAGAAGAAGAAGGAAAAGAAGGAGGAGAAGAAGAAGGAGAAGAAGGAGAAGGAGAAGAAGAAGGAGGAGAAGAAGAAGGAGAAGAAGAAGAAGAAGAAGGAGAAGAAGATAAACAGGATCCAGACTGATGGTGTTGAGATTATGAATATGTTTCTCTGGTATTGATCTCTGAGAGGATCAGTGGTCAGAGGTTGAACTGATCAGGTGATCATCTGAGTCTGAATAATCTCATAATAACATGATAACAATGTCCTTAACACTGAGATGGTGGTGTTGGTCGGACAGATGAAGGACATTATTGATCTTTGATACTTATTGATACAAACTCAGAATAAATCCTCATGAAACATCTGGATCATATGAGACATATTTATTCCCTTAGTTCTACTTTCACACACTTTCTTCTATTCTATTGTTTACATTCTATTCTCTTCTGTATCGCATATCTTTATGATTTTAAATATCCTTTTGTTTGCAAAACTGGATTTGCATCTTTCAAGTCTCTTCATATTCTATTCCAACTTACAGCTCCAGTGTTCATCATGTTGATCTATGAGCAGAAATGTAATATATAAATATACTCATAGCTGTGTTTCCATCCGTGTGTAATGACCTGAAACTAAGAATCCTTCTGGTTCCGTTGGTGTAGAATGAGTCCTTCACATCTCTTTCATCTCGTGTGCTTCATGAGATGAAACTGAAACATTCAGTGAACGTCTTCAAACCATCTGGAACAAACATCCTGTTCTCCTAAGTGTGGTTGAATACGAGACTCAGTCACACTGTTGCAGTAAAAGCTCTTTATTTGAGTGATTAGGTGTTGATGCAAATCCCCCCTCCCCCCCCCCCCCCAACACGCCCCGTCTCCTTACACATGTTAAATGTTAAATGGGGGGGGGGGCTCTGGGATTTTAATGCTATAAACAGAAGAACAAACTACAAACACACAGCAACTGATGACTGATGGAGATTAACCTGTTTTCTAATCCAGAGGAGTTTGCGTCTATGATGTCCTCACAGTGAAAAACATCCTAAGAGTATCTGAAATTACAATAATAATACGTATAATATACATGGATAATATACATGTATAATATACGGGGTAATATGTTCCACAACGTATCTTTTAAATATGGAAAATGTTTCTTTTAAATCTGCATTCTGAATTCCAGATAATCTGGATGTTTCCCTCTGAAAATAGCTAAAAGAAGAAGTCACTTATGAGTTCTGTTTGTTGGCTCAAGTTTGCAGATATTTCACTGATCTGGTCTCAAGAAGTTAGGTGGACATCCGGAAAAACAAAATCCCTTCAGCGCATGGCAAAAAACCCTCAACATTTTGGTTGATTATTGCGTCTTAAAGTCCGTTTAGTACTTTAATAACATTCAAAACGTTGTTGGTGGAATGGAGATAATTGCATATTCACACTGTAATGACTCATTTGTGTTAAATTACCCAGAATGCCTCATGGCTCTGCTCTGGGTTTGCTCTTCTAATCAGCTGTTTCACTGTATGCAGACGACTCTCCACTGTCATCGTCTGTCTGGATATTTACTTCATTTATTCCCTCGTCTTTGATTTCATGTCAGACAGATTCTTATTCTCTTGAGTTTGTTCCCGTCAGAATATGATTTTACTCATTTATGTTTTACTTTACTTTGACCTTTGACCTCCGACAGCTCAGAGAACAGACACATTCCTGAGTAACGGCTCATCTAGTGAATGGATGGCACTACACACACACAGACACACATGGACACACACACACACAGACACACACACACACATAGACACACACACACAAATAGACACACACACACACACACATAGAAACACACACACACACACATAGACACACAGTAAACATGGATCCCGTGTTTAATAAACACCAATAGAAACACGGTAAACACGGAT
>NW_022281965.1:0-3537 GCF_004355925.1 Anarrhichthys ocellatus | reverse complement strand
ACACGGTAAACACGGATCCCGTGTTTAATAAACACCAATAGAAACACAGTAAACATGGATCTTTCGCTGTAATCATTCGTAATCGAATTGAATTATCGGCCGAATGATGGAGATCAGGAGAGCTGTGATTGGCTGAGAGCGCTGCGGAGGCGGGAAGCTTTTTTTCGGAGAAGAAGAGCGGTGATTGGTTGAGGTCGGTGACGTCACCCGTATCATCAGCCGGTTGATGAGACACAAGGTTAGGAAGTTTGAACGGAGAGAGAGATGCTGCTGTCGGTGTTAACGGCTGGAAGCTAAAATAAAACGTTAAAAAGTGGAGAAGGTTTCGCGTGCGAGTCCGTCGCGGGGTCTCTTTTGTCCCGGAACCACCACCATGGTTCAGCAGACCCAACATGGCGGAGCGAGGATCAACAGGACCGGCCCGGAGGAGAGCGAGCTGCTGGCGGCCTCGACGCGCGGCTCCGCTCCTCTGAAGAAGCCGGACTGGTGCAAAACCGCGAAGGGTCACATCAAGAGACCCATGAACGCCTTCATGGTGTGGTCCAAGATCGAGAGGAGGAAGATCATGGAGCAGTCACCGGACCTGCACAACGCGGAGATCTCCAAGCGGCTCGGGAAGCGCTGGAAGACGCTGAGAGACACCGAGAAGATCCCGTTCATCCGGGAGGCGGAGCGGCTCCGGCTCAAGCACATGGCCGACTATCCGGACTACAAGTACCGGCCCAAGAAGAAGCCCAAGACGGACGGCTGCTGTGCGTTTCCTCTGGGGAATCCGTCCGGTAGAACCGTTAATAAAAGCCACGCTGCTGCCGCGAAGAAGCTCTCTAAGAGTAAGAGCAGCAAGCTGACCACCGGCAGCTACAGAGCCAGCAAGCTGCTCGTTAAACGGGAGTTTACCGACTCCGAGGAGGAGGACGAAGAGGACTCCGAGGAGGAGCGGGAGCTTAAAGCCGAGGAGGAGGACCAGCCGATCGGCTACTGTTTCTCCAAGACGCCGCCGACCCGCTTGAGTCAGAGCTCCGCCGACGTGTACGAGCCGTCGGGTCGGCTCTTCTACAGCTTCAAGAACATCACCCGGCAGAGGAGCAGCACCTCCTTATCACCGGCCTCCTCGTCCCGGTCCTCGTCCTCGGAGGACCTGGACGACCTCCCCGCGGAGGAGAGTCTGCTGGCCGGCTTCTTCCACCACCACCACTCCTCCTCCTCCTCCTCCTCGGAGCCGTGGAGCTCCTCGTCCAGCTCGGCCAACCTGAGCCTGTCCCTGGTGGACAAAGACCTGGACTCGTGCAGCAGCAGCCTCGGGTCCCACTTCGACTTCCCGGACTATTGCACCCCGGAGCTCAGCGAGATGATTGCCGGGAGCTGGCTGGAGGCCAGCTTCTCGGACCTGGTGTTCACTTATTGATCAGGGGGTCTGGGTCTGGAGCTCCAGAGCCAGTCAGGGAACGGGTCTGATGGGGGGGAGAGACCCGGTACCCGGTACTCACTGTGGTACTTCTGCAAAAAAAATCCAAAAAAAAAAAGATCCCCTCAACAGGGTTTTATGGATTTAGTTTTCTGTTGCTCGGGTCTGAACCAGAACTAGAACTATGCATTCTAATGAAGTCTAATATCAGGAGAAACCTCATTATTTACCCCCCCTGGACCTGGACCAGGACCAGGACCTGGACCAGGACTACTGCTGCAGGACTCTTTTATGTGACTCCTCTTTATTTCACATGTCGGGTTGCCAGGTCTGAGGCAGAACCCCCTAAACCCAGCAGACATTTGTTTTATATGACAGAACCAAACATACCTCATCTTTCTATTCTCAGATTTAAGTATTTTTGTACATCAAAGGGTCGAGCTGTGTTTTTCAGGCACTTCTTCTCATTGTGACTGACGATGACGTCATGATTTGTAACTTGAGAGCATGCGAGGGTTCGAATCCCGGCCTGCCTTGCTTTACCGCCTGGCTGTTTTAAAGTGTGCAGACAGGAAGTAGCTGGACCGGGTTGTTTGTGTGAAGACGTTCAGGACTTTGTGTTGTGAGCGAGGAACCGGATGTTTCTGTTTTTATCACATTAACGCACGTTTGTTTATTTTGTGCTCATTATTTTTGTGCAATATAAAAGAAAAGAGAAATAAACGAAATGAAAGCGTCTCGAGTTTTGTGTGGTAGCAGAAGAAGAACCTGAGTTAACTTGTGTGAACTGATCCCCGATCGGCTCCTCAAAGGGCCGGTACCGGTGCAGCCTCCACCAATCACAGACTCGCGCTTTCACACCTTTAAACTCTTCTGTTCCAGAGCTTTCAACCGCGTCACAGGATCCTCCTCAAGGGTCTAAACCTTCTTAACATGTTTATGAAGCCTCGAAGATCATTCATTTTATACTTGAAAACGAGCCAGAATACTACGTGTATAGAAGTATATAAATACTTTTATGTGATCGTAGGATTCGTTTGACATCGGTGTGCTGAAGAAGCTCATGTGAGGCGACTGAAAGCTGCTGGTTCTCTATCAGCGGTGACTCCTTAAAGGGCCAGACGCTCTTTTAAATAATAATCATAATTCTTTCAAAAGCAGTTTATAACCGCTGACGACGTCCACTCACTCTTCTGGAGCTTTCAGTTTCGTTACATGGTCTTCCTCCATCACGGATTTCAAAGTTCAAAAGAGTTTTTCTCACGGACCTAAACTGGTAAAAATATAGTTAATAGTTAAATTAACTTCCTGTTTAAAATCTCTCGGAGGTGGGGCTAAAGGAAGCGCGACTGAGCATGCTCAGTGGGACCAGTGATGATGAGGAAGTGGTGCAATGCATGCTGGTACATGTAGGCCTGTCTGGGTCAATACAGCAACATAGATTTATGAAGACTTCATATCTGCCATCACGTCCAGCCCGGGTTCCTCCAGCCTTTTTGTTTACGTTACCCACAATGTAACGCTGAGTCTCGAGGGTTCAGGAGGTCAACTGCTGCTCATGAGGAGGAGGAGGAGACAAAACAGGAAGCAGGGAGGAGGAGGAGATGAAGAAGAAGAAGAAGAGGATTTCTAACTGATGTTGCTACAAACAGTTAGCATATCTACCATTATCATGATGTAGCTGTAGCTACAAACAGCTAGTGTTAGCCTAGCCTAGTGTTTCTAGCTAGTTGACAAATGTCCAAACCGTGTGTAGCCTAGCTTAGCACAAAGACTGAAAGCAAGGGGAAACTCTTAGCCTGGCTCGATTCAGAGAGAGTCCACTTTACATGTTGTGTGTTAGCTTAGCTAACACGATGTTTACTTCAGACAGCTTGGTGATGAAGTCGCCATAACCAAGAAGATGAGACTCAACGAAGGTTTGTTAAAACTTTATTTGTGTTGTTTGTGTGAATGAAGAGGTCCTCACACACCCACACGCACAGACACACACACAGACAGACAGACACACAGACAGACAGACACACACAGACACACACAGACAGACACGCGCACACACACAGACACACACAGACACACAGACACACACAGACAGACACACACACGCACACAGACACACACAGACAGACACA
>NW_022281964.1:0-9008 GCF_004355925.1 Anarrhichthys ocellatus | reverse complement strand
ATATATATATATATATATATATATATGGGGGAGAGAAATGCTGTATACAATATGTACAAATAGACTGAACGGTGATGTGGATCGTGTTTCATCATTCACATAATCTAAATTGTCCATTTCAGCGATCGGGTCGACCAGTGGCACCATGTAGTGACCTCATAGATACACCTTTACTTTCCACCACCAGCACACTGTTGTATGTCCGGTATGTAGAGGCAAACACACGGTACGAGAATATTCTCCCCTCACGGCGTTTGTTCATCCGATTTGTAAATATTGGCTTTTAATATGTCCTCTCCTTGTTATGCTGCACCATATCATTCTGTAAAATAATGTGTTTTGTTTTAAATAATCATTCAGGAACACAAATTAATGTCCCCAGCATTTTGCCATAGCTGTAGTCGTAGAGGGAAGTGGGTTCTCAGGGAACTGTGCCGGAGTCGGACACCAGCGCAGCGCCACCATCACCATTATTACCACCATGGCTTTAGCAGCACTGTTGAGTCGGCACGGAGACCTTCAGCTGAGGCTGGAACGACCGGCGGACGCAGATTATTGTTCTGTGGTTATGAGGAAGAGTCTAGAAAAAACAGATTTAAAGGGATAATTCAAATAAAATCACAAAAGATAACCCGTAGTAGTGTCTAGTGGTGCAGAGGTTTTTTAAATGTGTCTTGATATTTCAACAGAGCCGTGTTTTTCCAGAAACTAGTAACTCTGTTAAATGGGTGGAGGGTGGCGTTGGTTGACTTACGGGGCTAGTTGGCCAGTAGTTGTTGCTGGGAAGCTAACTAAATGCTAGTTATCTGGTTGTTTGCTAGCACGAGTCTGCGACAAGCAACAACCAAGTTAGCTGGTAATCAAGCTAGCAACAAATAAATAAATACATTTTAAAAGTATAGCTAGCTAGTTGCCTGCTAGTTATCTGGTTGTGTGCTAGCACGAGTCGGCAACAAGCGCAGACCGAGTTAGCTAGTAATCAAGCTAGCAACAAATTTTTTATTTTTTATTTACCGTTTTGTCTCTTAATTTTTCCTCGGCGCTCGGTAGCGTCTCAAGTTGCTTGTTTTGTCCGACAACAATTCAAAACTTAAACATTTTCTATTCTATAAAAGCAGTAAATACTGTGAACTTTTGGCGCTTTTGCTAATTTAATGACTTAAATGATTAATCATTCATTTATATAGTTTCAACGCTAGCGGATTTACTCTGAATTCAGAACTATTTCACTGATTGTGGTGAATCCATTGATAATAATGGATTTCAAGTCCCAAAATTAGCCGTTACAAACGTAGGTGTGACTGGGCCCTAACGGGGGACAAGGTTTCTGAAAAAAGATGTTTCTGTTGAATTTTTAAAATGTTATATTTTCATGCTGTGAGCACCAGACATTTCATTTTAACTTGGCTGCACTGTATCTGTGTGGAGGGTTGAAGCCAGAGCTTAAAACCTGGTGCATGGCTCGACACTACTATGACGTAGTTGATTTGTCCTTTTAAGTTCCAGTAAGTAGTACCAGTTGTATGTACAGAATCGAACTGTTGCACGTAAATGTAAAAACACAAAAAAACATTTTTGGGACTCCCCCCCCCGACTCTGTACTGTAGTCCATTAACTGATATTTTGTGTTTTGCCTCTCGGCTTGAGCCATTTGAACTGATGGTGTTCCGCTTTCTATTTGTTCTTGTTTCGTTTGTAAGAAATGTCTTCATGAATGTATTTTATATCTGTACTTTTTAAGGTACTGTCCCAGCTCATGATGCTACTGTCACCACCTGTGAAGTTCATGCACACGCTCTCTGGTTCCACCCTTGTTGCAGTGATCTCGTAACCAATTCCATTGTGGACAACAGACTTCTTGTTGTTTCTCTGTAGACAAATATTAGTTATTACAACCCAAACCCAGAGCAACAAACCTTTTTTTGTTTTTGTCAGGAAAAGACCAGATGTTTCCTACGACATATTTCTTTCATCATTTCATTCTGACCCCAGGCCATTAAACGGCGTCTGTACTGACATTCAAGGTTTCCTCGAGACTTCAGCTCGATTTCACGCAGCTCTTCCCCCTGTTCATGGTGTACTTCTGTTCCGTTTTCTTGGCCTTAAAAGCAGATTTTTATGGCATTAATGCTGTTTTTTTGCTCTGTGGAGTTTCTGTTTTCTGATTTTCTGTTCTGCCACATAATGCCTTATTAGAACACTTTGGGTTTCTATGTAATGTACTGTTTGTATGATTGAACACAAGGGCACACGCATGCACACACACACACGGCTAAGGAGGCTGAAGAGGAGGTTACCGTTAGGGCATTCGGTTCGTTTTGTCAGATCACTGCTCCTTTCTGCGTCGGCTGCTGTAAGCGAGCCACTTAGTCTCTTCTTAGTCCGCTTTTACACATGTACAAAGTATAATTATTGGTTATTATGTGACCGTTTGCTCCCCACTTGTCTTAATGTTGACTCTTGTTAAAATAGTTTGCTTCAAAATGTTGTTTGGCACAGAGTTTGATCATGTTGGACTTGGCCATGTTTGAAGATATTAATGTCTTGCTTGCTTATCTCGGAGGTTGCAAGAACAACGAGATGTTTGGAGAAACAGTGTGAGGTGTTTTAAAAACCACTTGTACTGAAATAAACTTGCTGAAAATCAAACTGTGCCGTTCTTTTATTCTGTAAAGGGACGTTTGTAATGTCGGTAACGGATGAGATGACATGAACAGTTGTGTTTCCCTATTGAGGAAGATGTCTTCTACCATTTATGAATATTCAACAGTTTTCATGTTCATATCATCTCTTTGTAAAAGCAATTGTTAAAATTTGACCAAGAAAGTCTTAGTATAGTATATAATAAAAAGTAATAAAAGGGCCAAATATAGTATGCAATAAAATAATATTGTATTAGAATTTAAAAAAGAATATAGTATGTTATGATAAAAGCAGTGAAAAGACTTGTGTACAAAATAAATCATAGATGATGTCATGGTATAGTATGTCAAAAATAAATCATAAATAAGTGATGAAGATGCCACAGTAGGCAATAAACAAAGATTCACAGACTGATGTCAGAATGTCATTAAAGAAAAATCAAATAAAAAATGGCATATATGTTGAAATATCCCGTATGATGAAGCCATAGTACAGCATGTTGAAAGAAGTCACAGTATAGTATGTAATCAGTCATATAAAAAATATTACATCGTATGTTATAAAAACATCATATGAAAGTAATTGTACAGTACATCTTAAAAAGATCATATCAAATATTAACATATAGCCTTTAATTAAGAAGTAAAGAAACTAATATCTCAGAATAATGTACAATAATATAGTAAAATAAAACATCATTCAAACTAATTTTCTGCAAAAAAACAGGCATTGTACAGTCTGTCATAAAAAATGTCACCGTAAATTGTGCAATAAAATTGTGATAATAATATATGTAACACATGGTGGTTTGTTCCATTGTTGTTGTCGCGGTGGGAACATGACTGAGTGATGAGAGGATGACTGAACAACACAAGTGACTCAGTGATGGCTCCGCTAGGGTCTGGCTCTCAAAACTGTTTCCCGTCTCTGCTTGAGAACAAAGGGTCGTCTGTTTCATGGCTCGTACAGTAAAACATGTCTGACCCAAAATATTCACATCTGAACATCGATCACTGGGGAGTGAATAAGTTCTTCGTCAGAGTTCAGGTGGGTTGAGTGTGAACTGTTGACCCAGAAAACACACACACACACACACACACACACACACACACACACACACCAAATAACTGTTTCTTATTTTTAAAAATAATAATAATAAATCAAAATTGGTTGAAAATGTGACATTATACATTATATCCAACGGTTTCAAGTGGTATAATAAAGTGTACCAGGATCCTCCACACAAGTAAAAGCAGCACGATTTAAAAAAATACTGCATCAAAATATACTTGAAGTATAAGAAGTAAAAGTAGACAGAATGGTTTGAATTATACATATTGTATAATTAGAATATCATTACTTATGCATCAATTAAATAATCTCACTGGTTCATTTCATATGTCGCGTTGGGCATTTTCACCAATAACAATCATATTTTATATACATATACAGCAGAGTAAAAAGTAAAATACTCATGTAGTGAAATAAAAGTATTAAATAGCATCAGAGGGAAATGTAAATAGAAATGTCTCAGTCTTTTAATAAAGACCTTTATTGAGTATGTGGGCTTATGTTTAAAAGTCATGCGTGTTTGATGAGAATGATGCAGCTTCAAACTGTATTTAATAAATATCACAGAGGGCGTTAAGGTGTCCTGCAGGATGTTATCTGGTGTCGTACAGCTGGGGGCAGCAGCTCATCACTGATGTACAGACAGCTGGCTGATGATGAGCAGAAGAGTGCACGTTTGTTGAAGAGTGACTTGGAGATTGGAGGTGGAGGTCAGGGGCCCGTAGATAAACAAGTCCAACCCTGTCCTGGTTGAGGAAGGGAATGTTACTGAAGCACCCACACAGAGCTCAGGCAGTGTTGACCTAAAGATAGTTCACTCCTCTGTCGGGCGGTTTGGTCCACATGGAAGTCTTCGGTTAACTTTGTGTTACTGCTGGATGTTGAAGCTGAAACCAGGCTGCGTTGGGCCTCGCGGGGGCCCCTCAGGTGGGTCTCGGGTTGCAGAGGAACAAGGATCCACTTTTTGGACAGCAGCGTGTGTGTGTGTGTACCAGAGACCACCACCAGGGGGCAGGAAGTGACTCTGCAGCGGTCACATCAGGTGATGTTGCATTAAAGATTCAGCTCAGTCTGCTGGATCAGTTTATTATTACAGAAGAATTTACAAGAGCAAGATTTTAGATTTCCTATAAATAACCCAGACTTATAGAAATGAGTTGAATGGACTTTACTGTGACATATATATATATATAGATATATTGTATATCTATATATACTTATGAGTCATAGCAAGTTTAAAAAAAAGCTTAACAAATATTAAGAAATCATAAAAATGTTTAAAGTACAATATGCCAAAAAACTGTCCTAAAAATGGCATACATGTACACATATATATACACACATATACATATATAGACACATATACACACACACGTACACACACAAAAGTGAAGAGAGTAAGATACTTAAAGTTCAATTTGAACTCAGCAGTGTTCTGGTAGCTTTCTAATGCAGCCACTAGTGACAGGTCAGACCGGATCAGACTGCTGCACGCACACACACACACACACACACACACACACATACACACACACACACACACAACGACAAACAACAACAAACCGCTCGTCTCACTCTCCACAGGTTAAGAGATTTCCTGACTGTTTCTGATTGGCCGAGGTCAAAGGTCAACAGACAACGCAAGGTCGAGAACAGGTGGAGGTGTGTGTGTGTGTGTGTGTGTGTGTGTGTGTGTGTGAGAGAGAGGAACTAGAACAACAGACACGAGGAGAACAAAGCAGAGTCCTCAGAGCGCTGCTTTAGCATCATGAAGGACAATCATCATCACAGCAGAGGAGGATTACACCGGTTTCAACAGCGGCTCAGCCGGACACGTGCTTACTGTCAGCTGATATGGAAGGAAAAGACCTGGACAGTGTAACATAGTGATGGAAGCTTATTATAGAAGTATATTCTGTAGAATGAACCAGAAATATGTTCACCACCATGACGGGGAAACATTGTTTTTTTTTAAAGAATTTAAAAAGTCACAAAATGGTTGTAAAGAACACTGCCGAGTGAAGCCAAAGCTTCAAGTGTTAAAGCTGCATTCTCTCTAGTGTCCACCAGGGGGCGACTCCTCTGGTTGTATAGAAGTCTATGAGAAAATGACTCTACTTCTCTCTTGATTTATTACCTCAGTAAACATTGTAAACATGAGTTTATGGTCTCAATCTCTAGTTTCAAGTCTTCTTCAATACAGCATGATGTTCATAGTTGGAATGCTGTTCTATTGTTATCCTATTCTTTATTCCTCCTTTTATTATATTTCTTCCGTCCCCTGTTTTTTGAAACTCTTCTGCTTCTTCATTTTTTAAGCTACAGAAACCATTCAACTATCAAAATGTTCAGCTCTTTCAGCTCATGTCTGCTATATCTTTTCATATTTCTAACCTTTAAACGTTTTGAATTATTAAGCTTTTTGCAACTTTTTTTTGAATGGGATGTCTATGGAGAATATTTTCAAATCCTCTTAAACTTCTTCAACTTTCAAATCCTTCTACTTCCTCATACTTTCAGCTACAGACACCATTTCAACTTTCAAATGTTGAGAAATCCCTGAACTATTGCCGCATAATTCAGCTTTCTGATATCTTTTAAACTTTTTGGACTGCAGCAATTTAACTTTTATGATTTTTCAGTCCTTTTCTGACTTTATAATGGGTGTGTATTGCGGAGCTTAGAGTGCGTGATGTCACCGCTAGAGTGAAGAGCAGCTTGAGATTCTTGTGAAAAAAACATTTGTCTTTTGCCACTGTGTCCACAATCTTCACTCTTCATGCATCATTTCTGGATTTAAAAGTAGCTAATCTTGTCCTTGTAGTAGACAAATGACTGTGGAATCCCACAGATTTACACATTCGGCACAGAAGCCTGTAATTGAGCGGAAAACCAACTTTCTGCTCCATAGAGACCAATGTTAAATTTTGCTTCAAAAACATCTTCCACAGAACACGGTACCCCATTTCTAGATCGCCAGTTCAGCCACATTTTTTACACTACAGACACAATTTTTACAGGATCTGTTTCTCAAGTCATCCTTCCTCTCATTTATTAATATCGGAGCAATAGGAGCTACGGTTATGGGAGTTTTGAGGATTTGTTTGAGAGGTGTTTCCCTGTTTAATCTCCATGAAAAGGCTGCAAGGACACAGGTGTTTCTGATTAAGCTGAAATGCTTGTGATGAAGCCTGACATTTAATAACCTGTTTGTGTTTATCTAACATTATGAGTCCATCTCTTCTTCCCCCCCCCCACACCCCATTTTAAAATAAAAGCCCCACATAATGAATTCTAACTGAACTGCTTGTGATGAAGCCTGTAATTTAATAACCTCTGTTTGTGTGTTTCATACTTTCTGATTCTGTCTCCTCCTCCTCTCTCCCCCACCCAGCCCCACGCTTTCAAAATAAAAGCCCCATAGATTAACTGTATTTAAACATTAAGCTCAAAATGAGGCTTTTTTGTTGAAATAATGAATGCTCTTACTAATACTGCGACAACTACTACTACTGCTGCTAATATTTCTAGTATTACTACTACTACTACTACTACTACTACTTCTACTCTAACTTTTGCTGTTGCTACTATTACTACTACTGCTATTACTGCTACCATCAATATTATTACTACCACTACTGCTATTACTACCACTACCACTACTACTATTACTTATACTACAACTGCTACTACTACTACTGCTATTCATGCTACTACCAGTGCTAATACTACTACAGCTATTAGTACGACTGCTACTAGTACTACTACTACTGCTATTACTGCTACTTCAAATACTGACATTACTATTACTACTACTACTACTTCTACTATATTAAATACTACGACCACTACTACAGCTATTACTGCTACTACTGATACTACTACTTCTACTACTTCTTCTAAATACTAATACTTCTACTACTAATGATACTTCTACTACAACTACAACTTCTAGTACTACTACTAGAAATATCACTACTGCTGACATTTTATAAGCCACCGAAACCGTTCGAATATCAAAATGTTCAGCTCTTTCAGGAGAGGGGTGATATGACTTTTCATATTTGTAATCTTTAAATTCTTTGAAATATTAAGCTATTTGCAATTTGTTTTGAATGGGATCTCTATGGAGAAAATCTTCAAATCCTGTTATACTTCTTCAACTTTCAAAGCCTTCTTCTTCTCATACTTTCAGCTACAGACACCATAGTGAGACATTTCAACGAGAAGGATTTTCAGCATTGCAGTTTAAATGCTTTCGGGCTTCAACATTTTTCAGACGGGTAGTCTCCCATTTCTTAAATTTCAGCAATTCTTTTACAATTCATTTCAGCTTTCAGCATTCCAACGCATTTTCAGCAGGAAATGCATTTTCTAGTTTAGTACATTATGGTCCATTTAGAGTCAAACGACGTATACGGAGTCTCTACGTCACTCCTCCTCAGTCCAAATATGGTCACTTCCTGTTCACCGGTTGCAAGAATCCAAGATGGTGACGCACAAGTTGTCAAACTCGAGGCTTCGAAACATCAGTCCACAAACCAATTGGTGACGTCATTATGACTACGTCCCCTTCTTATATACAGTCTACGGTGTGAAGTCTTCATGTTAAAAGTCCATTGGACATAAAAGCGGGACCTGGGAGAAAGCTATAGGTGCAGCAACTTTAATGGGAATCAATGGGTGCCATCTTCCAGTCCAGCATCTCATCCTCAAAATACACCTGTGCCCCCATAGCTCACCTGTTTCTCTTCATTAAAAGCTTGGTCATTATGTGAAAGAACTAGAAAACTGCTGACTCCGGGTGATATTGCCATAAAATCCGTTGAGGGTGTGAACTCTTTTGATTTTTGATGTCCTCCATTGTGTTTTTTCATCTAGTGCTTTCCCACAAGGTAACTCCTCCTCCTCCTTCTGTTACACTTCATTATTATCAGGTGACATGTACACGACCTGCTGCAGGGATAATTGCTCGCGATGGTCTATAAGTGAAGCTGGTGTTTGTTTCACAGCTGATATCTGTGTCATAATATGTTTCTGCTGCCATGACTCTCACGGACCTGTAATAAACTCTGCAGCACATACAGCATGTCTGCATTCAGCCGACAGCTCCGTTAAGTGAGTGATTGGTGTTACACAGTATCCTCGCTTTAGTGTGACGCAGGTACACATTTACCGATCCGCTCGTTTCCTCAGCAGGAACTCAATGAGACGAAGTGGCCACGAGTTTCAAGAGCTACATTTAGAGGAACAACCAGTCAACAGGAAGTGACCATATCTGGACTGAGGAGGAG
>NW_022281963.1:7857-9345 GCF_004355925.1 Anarrhichthys ocellatus | reverse complement strand
TGTGTGTGTGTGTGTGTGTGTGTGTGTGTGTGTGTGTGTGTGTGTGTGTTGGAAGGGATTTTCATGAAAAGATCAACTTCTGACGAGAAATGATTGAAGTCTAAAATCCAGCAGAAGTCAGTAAAGAACCTCTTCATCCTCGCACTCATCAGAGCTGTGAACCAGCTGCTGTTTCATGTCAAATAGAAACAGAATAAAGACGTTTAACACGTTTCATTCTGCTCGTGAAGCCTCCCGTTCATTTCAGTGCTGCTCCAGTTGCAGACCACATTTCCTATTAACCTGTTGCAAAGGGAGATAATAATAATAATAATAACTTTATTTATGTAGCACCTTTCAAAAACAAAGTTACAAAGTGCTTCACAATAAAACATGAAAGCAAATAAGAAACAATCGAACAGGTAAAATAAGATAGAAAGTCAATGGAACTGAATTTGCCAGTCTTGGATTACCAGGAAGAGAGACAGCCAAGACCAGGGCCCCGTTCCTCGTACGTGGCTAACTGAGTTAGCCGGATACTTGTCAGGATAAGATGACGTAGATCAGGCTTTTCGGTTCCACGAAGCAAGTTTGGCAAAATCACCATGGCAACACATCCATAAGCTTGAAGCTGCTCCAGCGCAGGCTAACTGAAGGTAGCTGGATAAGCTGCCACTCCCCCGGAAACAATGGCAGCTCCTGTCACATACGGTAGTCTAATGCGCTTGCGCATATACCGGGGGTTATACGGGAGTTCCAGAAATGCATGTAAAGTGAGACACACGGTGATCCATTAAAGCAGCTGAGCAAACTAAGAAGCCTCTATTGCATTAATGTACAGCTCCCTTCCTCAGAGATCCACTGATGGAGGAGGATATTAGTTAGATTAGCGTTTTATAGGGAGAGAGTTCTTCCACATCGCCAAGATCCGTTATCACATCACGATGACTTCCTATACGAGCGCTATCCATTCTGCCCACAAGGAATCATTTATTTACAGACCTTCTGGAGCATACATTGAACACCACACGCTGCAGCCGAGCATTGATGTCTCACACACTGGATGCAGCCTTGAGCTGTTCTGCGAGTGGTACATTGTTGTACAGTGTCGGCGATGCGGAGAACATCGGGAAAGCCGCTGCATGCCGTGCTGTTGGTAAAGTTTATTAGGCGCTTAATAAACTTATGGATGTGTTCATTACATCACCATGGCATATATTGTACTGACTCAGCATTCTGAGTAATGTGTGTGTGTTAGTGTTTACTTGCTCCCATGTCCTCTTGATGGCTGCGTTGCATACATGAGGGTTAAAGCACTCATAATGATATGACAGTGTTATTAGTACACCAGCATATCATTACTGTAGAACATGATGAAGGTGGACTCATGATAAGAACAGAGAGAATCACACACTATTTATCTTCACTGCTTCAGTTGATTGAATGTGTGATGATGAATAATACACACACACACACACACACACACACACACACACACACACACACACA
>NW_022281963.1:4591-7847 GCF_004355925.1 Anarrhichthys ocellatus | reverse complement strand
ACACACACACACACACACACACACACACACACACACACACACACACACAAACTAGTTCTATATGGTAATCTACACAGACATGTATATACACATATATAGTACATGATACATGAGCGCATACAGTACATATATCCTCATATTAATGAGGATCAGTAGATGCTCTTTGGGCTTGTTTTTATCTTATTGTGAAAGAGTTGAGATCATTATTGTCGCTATAGATCTCATTGGATGATGCATTCATTAAGCCTACTGCCAGCAGCTCATTTAAAGACATATCATCTGATTGATTGGGGTGATGAGGCATTAAAATGAGCCGATACATTTACAACACTTACGCATTTAACGTGTGTGTGATATTTTGCGTGCTTCTTGTCTAGCCCTCGCAGCGGTGGAGGTGTTATATTTAGCCGTGATTATGGTCTTGAATTCCTCATATGCGTTCATGATCATCTCCTGCTCGTCAGCGGAGTAAAAAGAGGCTCTTTCTTTGACTTTATTTAACATTGTGCTGTTAGAAAATCATGGTTTCGGTGATCGACGCTTCCCCCTTTTGAAGCAGGACGGGCACGCGCAATTATCCTGATCCTGATCGTCTGGTTCCAATTAACGAGACTGTTTGAGAGGATCAGCCTTGGAGAAACCCAGATAGCCTGATGTCAATCATCTCCTTAATTTAGGCTGCTAACAGGACATTTGATCGACTTAGTTGAACCACGTACGAGGAACGGGGCCCTGGTCCCCTTCAGAGACCAGTGGTGGATCTGGAACTGTTAGTAGGACCCTGCTGAAGATCTCAGGCAGCGGATCAGCTGATCACAGGAGTCGAATCTTAAATTCTATTATTACAACTCACAGGTAACCAGTGAGAGGATAGCAAGGGTTATTAATAATCTTAATGATACTGGGATTTATGAATAATCTCATTTTGTTTAGGACAGGATATGTTGAAGCACCACAATGAGACACACATCCGTCCTCAAACATCAGACGTCCACTTTTGGAGACAAAACAGAGACAAATTTGGAGGCAAAGTACAAAGTTTAGAGGCGGATATTATGTGGTAGAAACACACACATGTACAGAAACACACAGTGTTTCTCTGAACACTCACACACACACACACTCACACACACACACACACACACACACACACACACTCACCTTCACAGGATCTGCACTGTAAACTGTCTGAAAAACACACACACCCATGGAAATAACTGTTGTCATCATCATCATCATCACGTACCATCGCTGTCACCCAACACACGCACACACACACACGCATGCACGCACGCACACACACACACACACACACACACACACACAGTGTGAATTATCTGTGTGTCTCATTGTTCTGATCTGCTTCCTCCACATCCAGACTTTCACTAACTTCCATCATTCTTATCACGCTTCCATTATTTTTTGTGTTCATTCTCGTCCGTCTCCTCGCCCGTCTCCACTATTGTCTCGGTCCAATTCTCTCTCTGAATCCCGTTATCTTTCGGCCGCTTCCCCTCCTCGTCTCCGTCTGCTGTGCTGGCATCTGAAACAAAGGGGAGAAAAGAAAAGCCTTTGTAGTTCGGTGACTTTGTGTTTGATGTCAGAGCGGAAGCGTTTTCATGCCGGGCCAAACTGTAATTAGGGTTTGAGCGTACAAAGAGCTGCTGCCCTTGATGGGCCTCATGTGATGAACTACTGAGGGACTCACACCTCCAGTTTTGTTTGTGGGCGGCGGAGGATCAGCGACACCCCGACCCAGATGTGTTGATGTGTTTGAGTTGGTTTCTGTGGTTTCGCCTCACAGTGACACAGCTGAATCCACAGCAGCTGTGAGGAGGCTGTGATGACTTCATCCAACCCAGTCACACAGCAGGAGGTCTGCTGAGAGGTTTTCACGAAATAATAGACCAGTAACACCTAAAGAGCTGAAATCCATCCATCCATCTATACATCCATCTATCCATCTATCCATCCATCCATCCATCATCCATCTATCCATCCATCCATCCATCCATCCATCCATCATCCATCTATCCATCATCCATCTATCCATCTATCCATCCATCCATCCATCATCCATCTATCCATCTATCCATCATCCATCTATCCATCCATCTATCCATCCATCCGTCTATCCATCTGTCCATCCGTCCATCCGTCCGTCTATCCATCCATCCTTCCATCTATCCATCCATCCGTCTATCCATCCATCCATCCGTCCGTCTATCCATACATCAATCTATCCATCCATCCTTCCATCCATCCATCCATCTGTCTATCCATCCATCTATCCGTCCATCCGTCTATCCATCCATCTATCCTCCATCCATCCATCCATCCGTCTATCCATCCATCCATCTATCCATCCATCTATCCGTCCGTCCATCCATCTATCCATCCGTCCATCCATCTATCCATCCATCCATCCTCCATCCATCCATCCATCCGTCTTTCCATCCATCCATCTATCCATCCATCTATCCTCCATCCATCCATCCATCCGTCTTTCCATCCATCCATCTATCCATCTATACATGTATCCATCTAACCAGGAGACTCCCCGCTGTGTGCTTGGTGTTATGTCTTCTCCCAGCATGCACCTGTGACCCGTGTTAACGTGAGTGTGTATTGTGTGCCCGTATAAACACACAAGAACAAAGACAGAGAAGGCTCCACTTTCACTGTCAAAACATCCTGAAGAGGGAAATAGATGACAGACGTTAGCCCCTATCGTCAGACTAGACCTGATGAGGAGAGAAGAGGATCCACTTTCACTCAGCTTCTAACACTTTCAACAGGACGAGCTGACATGCAGGCCCCGCCTACACAGAGACCTGACATGCAGGCCCCGCCTACACAGAGACCTGACATGTAGGCCCCGCCTACACAGAGACCTGACATGTAGGCCCCGCCTACACAGAGACCTGACATGCAGGCCCCGCCTACACAGAGACCTGACATGCAGGCCCCGCCTACACAGAGACTTGACATGTAGGCCCCGCCTACACAGAGACCTGATAGAGCTGCTTTCACATTTCAATAAGTACAAATAAGAGAAACATGAAACATGAAGCTGCAGGTGAGGAAAGAGGAACAGAGCTGAGACCTGCAGGTCAATCTGATCCTTAACCCCTCATCCCTTATCTTTCCACAACATCCCACTTCACGCTGCTCTCGTTAACTCGTCCTTTTTAACCTGTTTAAAGGTGTGTGTGTGTGTGTGTGTGTGTGTGTGTGTGTGTGTGTGTGTGTGTGT
>NW_022281963.1:0-4581 GCF_004355925.1 Anarrhichthys ocellatus | reverse complement strand
TGTGTGTGTGTGTGTGTGTGTGTGTGTGTGTGTGTGTGTGTGTGTGTCCAGCTCCATGTACATCATGTATATAACTGCATCACTCGTTTCCTGCCTGTTTACGGCCACGTATGCGGATGCATGTGGCCGTTCATACTTTCATGTGTTCAGTGTTTCTCAACATTCCTCAGCCTCTGGTCTCCCACTCTTCTCTTCCTTTCATCCCTCCCTTTCTCTCCTCCTCTTCTCTCCTCCTCTTCTCTCCTCCTCCTCCTCCTGAGGGCAGCCATTCATAATCAGGATTATTCTGGAAGAAAAGAGGTCTGTTGGGGAAAAAATGTGCTGCAGAAGAATTAATGGGATGAAACTGGCTGGATGTCGAGATGGATTCAGAGAGATGGGATGTCAAAGACAAACTCAGAATCTGTCTTCACCTGCTGTTCTGCGGTTCTGTCATCATCAGGGGGCGACTCCTCTGGTTGTATAGAAGTCTATGAGAAAGTGACTCTGCTTCAGGGCGGGGCTACACGGTGATTGACAGATCTCTACCAGAGACGTATCGTCCAGATATGGTCACTTCCTGTTTATCGGTCAAAGAAAAAAACAGACATGGCGACCGCAAAATCACCGAAGTCAAGGCTTAAAAACATCGTTCCACAAACTAAAGAGAGACATCCCCATGACTACGTCCACTTATATAGTCTATGCTCTTCACCTTGAAATAAATGATATATAATGATTATAATTTAAATGCTTCTTTTCCATTTCAGCTCGTTTCTTTTAGTACCTATCTGTGTCTGTGTGTTCAGCGTCTCCTCGGCCTTCAGGGCGGCGTTAATGTGTCTGGACACGGATTGTCGGATGCAAAATAACCCGAATGCATTGCTGCAAATTGGACGCCTGCACAAAGAAAGTCACTGAAATAAAAAGCAATAAAACGGCAGGAAAAAGTGCTGCTGGAACCACAGGGAGACTGAACGTCTCTCTTCTTGCTGAGCTGTCAAATCAGTTTCATGTAGACGGTCTTAAATCAGGGCTTTACAGCCTGTGCTCGTGACACAGCCTTCATTATAATATAATACATTTTATTTGTATAGCATGTATGAGCCGTACAGGATGCTGTTGCAGAAGTCAAAGGGATGTGTTCCTCTCAGTGACCACCTTTACTTTCACCAAATGTTTAATATGTAATAAATCAAGAGAGAAGTATCATCTAAATCAAATAGTTTACAGGATATTCAACCTTTGTTTCTTCATAATACATTTAATACTTGACTTCTTTCTTTGCAGGTTTAGTATAAAGGTGATAAAGTACTTTATGAATATGAGTTTATAGATAATTACAATCCCTCCTCTCTGTAGTTTATGGCTTTTTGCCACAGACTGTCTATAACAAGTGGATGTAGTCATCATGACGTCTCATCGGTTTGTGGACGTTTTCAAGCCTCGAGTTCGACGATTGATGCCGTATAAGGTGGTGTATAGAGTCATTTTCTCATAGACTTCTATACAACCAGAGGAGTCGCCCCCTGGTGGACACTAGAGAGAATGCAGCTTTAACACATGAAGCATCGACTTCACTTTTCTGAACCGGAGGTTGCCGCCTGGTTAGCACATCGTTAACTAGCTTTAGCTCTTCTATGCTATGCTAGCTACTGAGGCGATACTAAATGTATGTTAATGATTGTCGTTCCTTCATTTCATCCTGACTTATCCTTGAAACATATTGTAGACTCTTCTCACTGAAACCACTGTTTAGTTTTTCCAAAATGAGATCATATTTCTGCAGTTAGTGACAGTGTGGGCTCCATGGTAACGTATGACCTCATCTTCAAAGGTCACATGTTTGGACTGTTTTCTTACTTGATTCTACTGACGCTTGTCTACCTGACTTCTACCACAAATCTACTAAGCTTTGTATTAGTGATTTATGTGAAGAGGGAGAGTAACAGACTTCCTGTGCATGTGTGTGTATGTGTGTGTGTGTGTGTGTGTATGTGTGTGTGTGGGTGTGTGTGTGTGTGCGTGTGTGTGTGCGTGTGTGTGGTTCTTGCCTGATGGACTGCAGCTCCAGTTATAGCCTCACAGCAGTGATTAGACTTGTCTGTGAGCTGATTAATATTCTCCAGAGACGCCGGGCGAGGTGAGGAAAACGATTATGGGATGGACAGATAATGGAAAGATAATGCCCCCATGGATCACACTGTCAGAACTGGTAGAGACAGCGAGGGGAGGGAGGGAGAGACGGGGGAGAGAGAGGGATGCAGGTACAGATAGAGGACCAAGCAGCAAAACTTGTTTCAAAGAGTTTTAAAGTGTGAGGTAGAAGGATAAAGGAAGGGGAGGTAAAGGGAGAAAAGGCTGGGCTCATCATTCCACATAATTATTTGTATATAATCCACATTATCATGAACCAGGAAGTATAAAGACCACAAAAGCAAACACAAGGTGGTTGGGTCAAACAAAAAACGATCTTTCCTCCACCAGACCGTTGTTTGTTCCTCTTGTGAAACAGAAGTCAACGTTGATTTATTTGTCACGTAACTTCCGTACTTCTGTAGTTATTSAAACCCAAACCTCCATCTTAAACCTAACTAAGTAGTTTAGTTGTCTGAACCTAACTAAGTAGTTTAGTTGTCTGAACCTAACTAAGTAGTTTAGTTGTCTGAACCTACCTAAGTAGTTTAGTTGTCTGAACCTAACTAAGTAGTGTTGTCTAAACCTAACTAASTAGTTTAGTTGTCTGAACCTAACTAAGTAGTTTAGTTGTCTGAACCTAACTAAGTAGTGTTGTCTAAACCTAACGAAGTAGTTTAGTTGTCTGAACCTAACTAAGTAGTTTAGTTGTCTGAACCTAACTAAGTAGTGTTGTCTAAACCTAACTAAGTAGTTTAGGTGTCTAAACCTAAGATGGAGGGAGAGATGGGAGAATGGTGAGAGAGGTGATAGAAGGTCACAGTGAGGAGGAGGAGGAGGAGGAGGACGCAGCACTGAAAGGTGTTAAGAGCAACAGAGCAGCTTATGGGAGGTCAGTCAGTATGTCGGTCAGGTGAACGTCGCTGTTCAGACCTACCTTAACAGGAGTTAATTCATCAAAGACGTTCAGAGTGATCATCCAAACACACTTTGTCATGTGGTGTGTGAACACACTCCCTGAAACACTGGACCTTATTCGTCGTTTACACAAGTAGAAATGCAAATGCACCATAGATAAAACATATTATAGTGGACATGGGGAGGCCCAATATACTTTTAAAGAAATCTAAATTGCGATTGTTCTGTTTCCATAGAGGAGCAGGATTTTATACTCCAGTGAAAATTAAGACCACAGAGAGAAAAATGTGACAGGAGACAAAAAACGTTGTTGTGAGTGTTGCATGAGTTTTACCTCTTGAACAGCTACAATAGGACAATGTAAAATCATCATCTTTATATCTTTATAATATAAAAACCTCTTTGAATATTTCTTACAGTCAAAAATTATATTTATGTTATTTTATTCTATTTGACATTGTGCTGATGATGCACTATTGTTCATGAAAGAGGTTGACTTTGACCTGGGTTTGAGGGTCTGAATTTTCACGGTGATATATTTGTTCATTGGTTTCTGGAGAAATGTGCGTATTCACCCATATCCGCCATAATTGTCTTTTCTTTCCACAGCCTCATAATTGACCTTTTGTGCGCGTCTCACCATCTGTGACTCTAGTTTGAACATTTGTGTCTCTTCGGTGAGACTGAGTGCTGCTCATTGTTCTCTCTCTGCTGTAAGAATCTGCTGGAATTCGAGGCACGCAGTTTGTACTTCCTGTGTTTTCCTCATGTTGCTAAGGTAGCACTTCCTGTCTCAGGAGCTGGAAATTCACTGGAAAACACACACGTGTGCACATTCACACATGCCCACTCTGTGCAAACATACTGCAGCTACATGCAGGTATTAATGTATCCTGGCAGCAAATTGAACTATCATGCACGTGCTACAACATATTTCTTTCTCTCCTTCTGTGCATCTGGAGAAAGTCAAACAAGCATGATGTTGTATAATCTAACGAGAGATGTACTTATATAACTTTATATATTTATCTCTCTGCCAATGTGCAACAAAAGTGACTTAACTTCACCTGCAAAAATCAGCAAAACACATTCTGACCTTAAAACTAGTTGAAGAGAATTGAAAGAAGAGAGAAAACTTTATTGTCCCTTCACACAAACACTTATCTTGCATCACATGCTCTGAACAATAAACAATATCACATAAAAACATGAACATAAATAAGCACCAAAAATATGAAACGTAGAAACAATGGAACTTAATTTTAAAACTTTCTAGCATATTCGCTGTGTTTCCTGTCGGCCATGTTCACTCTCCAAAAAAGGTAGAAATGCCGCAAAAAGAAACATCTAAAAGCTGAAGACCAACTTATAAGTTTCAGACTAAAACAGAACTAAAATGAGAGTTCATGTTGGACAGAAAAACTCGTAATGAGGAGGCAACCTCCGGTTCAGAAGAGTGAAGTCAGAGCTTCATGTGTTACAGCTGCATTCTCTCTAGTGGCCAGCAGGGGGCGACTCCTCTGGTTGTATAGAAGTCTATGAGAAAAT
>NW_022281962.1:0-9024 GCF_004355925.1 Anarrhichthys ocellatus | reverse complement strand
AAGAGAAATAATATTTATTTAAAGAAACAGACGATTACATGACTAAATGAGGAAACCTAAAATACTAACAGCTGAACATGTGCAACAGTTAAAATGGTCTTTGCAACTGAAAACAGTGAGCAGCAACATGAACACATCACTCTACTCTGTCAGCAGGTTCAATGTGCCGCTCTTTAAAAACACAAATACATTTCACTACTTGTTTAGTTTTGGTAGACTAAATGAATTATCAGTGAATTACTATGTATTCATGTAAATGTTTAACTGATTACAAGAATCATAATGACTTGTTTTAGGACACAAATCTTTATGTAACATAGTTCATACCTAAACATGAATCTGATGGAAACTTCAAACATGTGTTAAATGTAAAGTTTTATGTATATACATGAATGTATATTTATACATTTATATTTATTTATTTCTCAATGAATCTTTCTAGTAGAGAAAGGAGTCTGGATACTTGCAATCCTAAAGCAGAGGACAGTTAACAGAAACAACAGCAAAACAAATGTCAGCAAACGTGTTTATTAACTTGCAGTAACACATATGCACATATGTTATATTTTTTCTATGAATTGTCCCTTTTTTGCTTGCAAGGCAGTCACCCTCCCCTGCAGGATTATTTTCTCCAAAATTGTCCAAATCACATTGAGAAAATGATGAAAAGAGAAACATTTATCAATAATGTTCACACGAGGATGTGAACTTAGAAGATTGACACATTTTACACAGCAGAATATACACAAATTCACATAGAAATCATTTACATGGATGTGTTATTGTGGGTTTAAATTAATAAAAGAAAAAGGTGACAGTCACAACTGTCATCTGTGTGACAGCAACAATAACACATCAGAAGTGTATTGTCCTCTCTACTGGTTGTCCTATTAGTGAAGGCTTTATATAGGAGTAGAGCTAATGTAACTGTAACCTTAAGTACAGGATGGTCAAATGGAGATATAACAGATGGACTAATGTCTTCATTCAAAGCTACGGTTGCTGAATATCTGTCCCCGGTGAAGAGGCCGTCGTTCTCCCCCCTCAGCTCCTGGCTCCCTGTAACTAAACAAAATGTAGAGTTAGTTTTATTTCACACCACAAAACAGAATGAGCAAAATACTCAAATTCAGTTTATCAGTGTAGTTAATCTCAACGTTTGTAACGTTACCGGACTTAAAGTGATATTTCAGGTTCACAACCGGTCTACCTGAGCTCCTGTTGGTCCGTTTATGGACATAATATGAAGTATAAATCATCTGTAAAATCGTCACAATCTCAGTAAGATATTAGTCAACCTCTGAAGTTTGAAAGTGAAGTTATTAAAAGTTACTTTCCAAGGCTTAACTGCCGCTAACGTTAGCTAGCTTGTCATCTAACGTTAGCTAGCTTGTCAGCTACAAATGTCACGTAACTTAACCGATCATTTTAACAAACATGTGATGTAATAAGCTCCCGGTAAGGGAGTAACGTATGTTAACATGAGGCATGACTATGTTAGCTCAGGTTAGCTACGCATGTATGATACAATTTAAAATAAATCCTATGAACTTGGTTTTCTCTGACCGAGAAAGTGGAGCTTCATGTCAACACAGCAGCCCTCCATGTCGTTCTTTAGAAAGAGAGAATCCACGACACTAACAACATGAGAACAAAGTGAAGTGCTGCTACATTTAAAATCATTTTTGACAAAACAGAGCAATATAATGGCAACTTACCTCCATGTCGCTCATCACAGTAACCTCCCGTCCGTGTTCACAGTGGAAGCAGATACCGAGAGCCAAGTCGAACCCACCAATAGAAACTCCTGGCTCATTCAGCAGCCTATGCCCCGCCCACTACATCCAAACTCAACTCGTAGTTTTTCGTTTTGAAAGCGTAGCTTTTTGATTTCCAGCCAAAAATTCTAGTTTCATAAGTAAAACTAACAAATAATGTATTCTCAGTTTATATATTTGTAATTACAAACTTGATTAATGATTGCAGTGCGAGAAATTTGCTCTCAAAACATTTTTTTGTTTGTTCGCGTAATAAAGACACAAACATACCTTCATACTAAAGACCTTGAGCCATTGACGCCAAATCACATTCTCTTGATGAAAGGAAACCACGTTTTTGCCACCTGGACTTTTTGAAAAAAGGGATCTGTATATAAAAAGGAGACGGAGACAGACTCAGTATTTGGCTGATCTGTTTTGGAAAAGATGGTCACAAGAATACGTACCATTGCTGCAAGAAAGGCAAAGATGGAACGAGGAAAAAAGATTTTTTTTATCTGGAGATATCGTTGTTGTTGATTCAACAGCGCCTCGTGGATACCGGATACTTGGAAAGATACTCCAGACATTTCCTGATAGGAAAGAACTAGTGCGTTCTGTTCGTCTGCAAACGAAGACCAGCATAATTGAAAGACCAGTGACAAAGATTTGTCTGCTTTGTGAAGGAACCGACATGTAAAGAATAATGGTGAAAACCCACAACCATGTTTCCAACACATGGAAACACGCTTTATCAATCGTGGGGAATTCTCATGGAATTGAGTGCTTCAAACAGTACATTCTTGTTTCTAATGTAATGGCTCCTGATGTAAAACTTATAAATAATTGTTTTGTCTGCTGCCGGAACCAATTTAGGGCCGGTGTGTAAGAGACATTTTGTTATTGTTTTGTTTCATACAACCTCCCACCACTTGGGGGCGTAGTGCCGCTGTCAATGAGGCCACAGGTGAATATAATCAGTGGGGTCACTTGAGACAGGTGGTTGCTAGTAAGCAGAAGCAAACTGTTTTTGACCGTGCGACATTTAATGAATGTAAATGTTTTTTTTGTTTGTTTTACATTTCCATTGTTTTCCATATTGTTTGTTTAACTATTTAGGTACTGAAGTAAATTTCCAATCCCATATTTCAATACATATTGCGGTTACTTCATTAAATTTAAATCTATGTACATTTACAGCAGCTGACAAAGTAGTATTAACAGCGTTCATGATGTGAAGAACAGACGGAAGCAAAAGAAAACCTCTGCTGACTTCTTTCTGCCGTTGAGCTTCGGGGTTCCTGCAGTCGCTCCGGAAGTGATGCTGCTCTTCTTCTTCTCTTGTTTCAGGATCCTACATCTCTTCTTCCGGCGGAGTTTCGTCCTAAAACGGTGTTTCTTTTAGGCCGAGGAGAGCAGAGAGGAGTCTCCGTCTAAAGAGGAGTTAAGAAAGGAAAAATGTGCAAATCGCTTAACTTAAATTATTACACCATAACCAGGAGTGGAAGAAGTTATTCTGATGTTTGTCGGTTTGTGAAACACAACATTAACAGTTGGCCCCTCCTCCCCGGCTCAACAGCAGGAGAAAGACAAAGCCTGATTCACTCTCATGTTAGAACGAGCTTTGTCCGCTCGGGGTCTCGCCCCGCTGTGTGTCCGCCATTTTTATAGCTTCCTCTTGGATGCACCATTTCTGACACCTGGTGGCTCAGTTTATTTAGAGGTTGACGCTCTCTCTCTGCAGAGTAAACCACTTCTAGTGGGTCAGAAGTGATCATTGAGACACATTATTTTTATATGAGTCCATGCATTGTTTTTTAGGAAAGTCCTCCTCATTCCTGTCCACCAGTTTATGGTTGCTGGAGATTCATGTTGTTCCTGAGGAGTTTTCTCAGTCGTCACTCAACCAGTGAGTGACTCAGCTTTTACAACAGGTGGAATATTTTAACAGCAACAACAAATGGAAAATGTGCAGATTATATCAGGTCCAGTCATGACGTCATGAAATGAATAAATGTGAATCTTGAAACGCTGCTTTGCATCAGAATCATATCTTGAAACTCAACTCTTGAGACAAATGTTTAAAAGTTGATCATTAAATATGAGAGAAAGGTATTATACGACAATTTAAATGTTTCATATTAGTTTAATTTGATAACTCTTTTGTCAGCCAGCTGTTTTTAAGCAGTGAAAGAAAACTGAACAGAATTAGTCTTTTGATGGCTTCATGTTTGTCTGTAACTCTTCCTCTGAGGAGACAAGAAATATTTAACAACTAAAGAAATGAAATGTTTTCAAACGTGGAGCAGGTTTTAACCGAGGCTCTGTTTGTAAATGAGGAAACAAAGTTCACATTCACAGCGCTGCTCCTCTTCCTGGAATGAAGCACAGCTTGATAACCCCTCCTTCTTCCTCCTGCTCTCACACACAGCCGGCTCCACTCTGTCCACATATCTCCTTGTTCCCTCCCCTTCAGATCTACAGTTTTAAAGATGGGTGTAACCAACATGGCGGTGAAGCGATAGAGCTGACAGCCTCCATTCACTGAACAAACACATGTTGTTCAGATCAGAAGTCAAAGCAGAGTCGCTTCTAGTGAAGTGAAACTCAGACAGTCGTTGTTACTGAGAGGTGAAATGGCGCAGAAAGGAGTTCAGCTGGATCGGGAAACCTTCTCTTGTTCCATCTGTCTGGATCTACTGAAGGATCCGGTGGCTACTCCCTGTGGACACAGCTACTGCATGAACTGTATTAAAACACACTGGGATGAAGAGGATGTGAAGAAACTCCACAGCTGCCCTCAGTGTAGGCAGACCTTCACACCGAGGCCTGTCCTGCTGAAAAACACCATGTTAGCAGTTTTAGTGGAGGAGCTGAAGAAGACTGGACTCCAAGCTGCTCCTGCTGATCACTGCTATGCTGGACCTGAAGATGTGTCCTGTGATGTCTGCACTGGGAGGAAACTGAAAGCCATCAAGTCCTGTCTGGTCTGTCTGGCCTCTTATTGTGAGAAACACCTTCAGCGTCATTATGACGCAGCTCCATTAACAAAACACAAGCTGGTGGACCCCTCCAAGAAGCTCCAGGAGAACATCTGCTCTCATCACGATGAGGTGATGAAGATGTTCTGCCGTACTGATCAGCAGTGTATCTGTTACCTCTGCTCTGTGGAGGAACACAAAGGACACGACACAGTCACAGCTGCAGCAGAAAGGACTGAGAGGCAGAGAGAGCTGGAGGTGAGTCGACTAAACATCCAGCAGAGAATCCAGCACAGAGAGAAAGACGTGAAGCTGCTTCAACAGGAGGTGGAGGCCGTCAATCGCTCTGCCGACGAAGCGGTGAAGGACAGCGAGAAGATCTTCACCGAGCTGATCCGTCTCATGGAGAAAAGAAGCTCCGATGTGAAGCAGCAGGTCAGATCCCAGCAGAAAAGTGAAGTGAGTCGAGTCAAAGAGCTTCAGGAGAAGCTGGAGCAGGAGATCTCTGAGCTGAAGAGGAAAGACGCTGAGCTGAAGCTGCTCTCACACACAGAGGATCACAACCAGTTTCTACACAACTACCCCTCACTGTCACCACTCAGAGAACCTACAGACTCGTCCGGCATCGATATCCGTCCTCTGAGCTACTTTGAGGACGTGACGGCGGCTGTGTCAGAAGTCAGAGATAAACTACAGGACGTTCTGAGAGAGAAGTGGACAAACGTCTCACTGGCAGTGACTGAAGTGGACGTTTTACTGTCACCTTCACGAGCAGAGCCCAAGACCAGAGATGAGTTCTTAAGATATTCAAGTGAAATCACACTGGATCCAAACACAGCAAGCACATGGATGTTATTATCTGAGGGGAACAGAAAAGCAACATTTAGGAGAAAACAGTCTTATTCTAGTCACCCAGACAGATTCACTAAATGTTGTCAGGTCCTGAGTACAGAGAGTCTGACTGGACGTTGTTACTGGGAGGTGGAGTGGAGAGGAGGAGTTGGTGTAGCAGTCGCATACAAGAATATCATCAGAACAGGGAGCTCTGATGAATATGGATTTGGATTGAATGACAAATCTTGGGCGTTAGATTGTGACGAAAACAGTTTTATATTTTGGTACAACAAGATCCAAACTCCCGTCTCTGGTCCTCAGTCCTCCAGAGTAGGAGTGTACCTGGATCACAGAGCAGGTATTCTGTCTTTCTACAGCGTCTCTGAAACCATGACTCTCCTCCACAGAGTCCAGACCACATTCACTCAGCCTCTCTGTGCTGGACTCAGGTTTTATTATGGTTTTGGAGACACTGCTGAGTTCTGTAAACTAAAATAGTCAGAAGTGATTTAAGGAACAGCAAATTAATTTTTGTGTTTTGATCCTGAAACTCATTTTGTCTTCATCATTGTCGCTTAATTGCTGATTGATCTTCAGCTGTCAATCAAACATTGTGGGCGGTGCTTTGACATCTTCTCATCATTGTTGTGTAAATGTTTGAGTGTCTTTAGGTGGAGCTCCTTTCTGTGTCTGTTTAGCCATGGAGGCTATCACTGCTCATGATGACCTTTGTTGACCTGAACTGATATTTCTCTTCATGAAAATGTAAACTGCTCTGAGGTTTAAATGTTTGATAAATATTAGTATTGATGTATTTGTTAGTTGTTTCTCTTCCACTGCATGGCTCTTAAAGAGAGAAATCACCAGAGCTTCTTTTATCAAAGAGATTTAGTTCTCAGCACTCTTTGTAAAGATTTCTTTCAGTGAAATTATGTTTATTTTCTATAACAGATTAAACGTTGTTCTTGTTTTCTTAATCGTTGTACAAAAGAGGTACTATGATGTATTATATAACTAATTATTATCATCATAGTCAATAAGTAAATCATTCATTATTCTCTTTAAAAAACAAACAATATGCTTTATGAATATTTAGTATTTGACTCTGTTCATCAAACCAATTTACAAAATGGTTCCAATTAAAAAAAACATCTCTCAATGTCAAAAAATCTAATCTGCTGAAAGTCTTCAGTGAATAAGTGAATTAGCCACAGGTCTCATCCACAGGTTTCCTTTGAGTCCTGATTGATGAAACTCTGAGCTTGAAGAGTCATATTCTGTTTGTTTTCAATAAAACATCTAAATCAACATCGTTGGCAAGTTTCAAAGTTTGCTTCACCAAAAGTGTTCAACAACTTTCTATGAAGCTTCATTTATCCTGACCTCATTTCCTGCTCTGTTTTGGGGAGCCACTTATCCCGCTTAACTTTATTAGCTTTATGTTTCTACAAAGAAGCACTTTGTATCAAAGTGAAGTGTGAAGAATAAAAATCAGTTTGACTCATTTAAGAAAACTCATGTCTGACTTTAAGAGAAATAATATTTATTTAAAGAAACAGACGATTACATGACTAAATGAGGAAACCTAAAATACTAACAGCTGAACATGTGCAACAGTTAAAATGGTCTTTGCAACTGAAAACAGTGAGCAGCAACATGAACACATCACTCTACTCTGTCAGCAGGTTCAATGTGCCGCTCTTTAAAAACACAAATACATTTCACTACTTGTTTAGTTTTGGTAGACTAAATGAATTATCAGTGAATTACTATGTATTCATGTAAATGTTTAACTGATTACAAGAATCATAATGACTTGTTTTAGGACACAAATCTTTATGTAACATAGTTCATACCTAAACATGAATCTGATGGAAACTTCAAACATGTGTTAAATGTAAAGTTTTATGTATATACATGAATGTATATTTATACATTTATATTTATTTATTTCTCAATGAATCTTTCTAGTAGAGAAAGGAGTCTGGATACTTGCAATCCTAAAGCAGAGGACAGTTAACAGAAACAACAGCAAAACAAATGTCAGCAAACGTGTTTATTAACTTGCAGTAACACATATGCACATATGTTATATTTTTTCTATGAATTGTCCCTTTTTTGCTTGCAAGGCAGTCACCCTCCCCTGCAGGATTATTTTCTCCAAAATTGTCCAAATCACATTGAGAAAATGATGAAAAGAGAAACATTTATCAATAATGTTCACACGAGGATGTGAACTTAGAAGATTGACACATTTTACACAGCAGAATATACACAAATTCACATAGAAATCATTTACATGGATGTGTTATTGTGGGTTTAAATTAATAAAAGAAAAAGGTGACAGTCACAACTGTCATCTGTGTGACAGCAACAATAACACATCAGAAGTGTATTGTCCTCTCTACTGGTTGTCCTATTAGTGAAGGCTTTATATAGGAGTAGAGCTAATGTAACTGTAACCTTAAGTACAGGATGGTCAAATGGAGATATAACAGATGGACTAATGTCTTCATTCAAAGCTACGGTTGCTGAATATCTGTCCCCGGTGAAGAGGCCGTCGTTCTCCCCCCTCAGCTCCTGGCTCCCTGTAACTAAACAAAATGTAGAGTTAGTTTTATTTCACACCACAAAACAGAATGAGCAAAATACTCAAATTCAGTTTATCAGTGTAGTTAATCTCAACGTTTGTAACGTTACCGGACTTAAAGTGATATTTCAGGTTCACAACCGGTCTACCTGAGCTCCTGTTGGTCCGTTTATGGACATAATATGAAGTATAAATCATCTGTAAAATCGTCACAATCTCAGTAAGATATTAGTCAACCTCTGAAGTTTGAAAGTGAAGTTATTAAAAGTTACTTTCCAAGGCTTAACTGCCGCTAACGTTAGCTAGCTTGTCATCTAACGTTAGCTAGCTTGTCAGCTACAAATGTCACGTAACTTAACCGATCATTTTAACAAACATGTGATGTAATAAGCTCCCGGTAAGGGAGTAACGTATGTTAACATGAGGCATGACTATGTTAGCTCAGGTTAGCTACGCATGTATGATACAATTTAAAATAAATCCTATGAACTTGGTTTTCTCTGACCGAGAAAGTGGAGCTTCATGTCAACACAGCAGCCCTCCATGTCGTTCTTTAGAAAGAGAGAATCCACGACACTAACAACATGAGAACAAAGTGAAGTGCTGCTACATTTAAAATCATTTTTGACAAAACAGAGCAATATAATGGCAACTTACCTCCATGTCGCTCATCACAGTAACCTCCCGTCCGTGTTCACAGTGGAAGCAGATACCGAGAGCCAAGTCGAACCCACCAATAGAAACTCCTGGCTCATTCAGCAGCCTATGCCCCGCCCACTACATCCAAACTCAACTCGTAGTTTTTCGTTTTGAAAGCGTAGCTTTTTGATTTCCAGCCAAAAATTCTAGTTTCATAAGTAAA
>NW_022281961.1:0-9024 GCF_004355925.1 Anarrhichthys ocellatus | reverse complement strand
ATCAACTTTTTGATGATATTCTAATTATATGACCAGCACCTGTATATATGCACACAGGCAGTGCTACGGTCACAGGACCATTTTCACAGCCACATCGTTTCATACACTACATTTTTCAAAAATAATTTCACATTTTTTTCATGTCTTGCAAGAACCATTATCCCCCACCAACCTTATGTCATGGTAACTGTCACTGAACAATTACTGACAAGACTCCAGTAGAAAAACAGTCGCTAGAATAAAACGTTGGCATTGTATGTTTTTGCAGACCATGGATACTTTGAAACTCAATCTTTCTGAACCTGAAAATGCATGTCAGATCAACATTTCTACAAATGTGAATATCAACATTTCAGTAACTGCCTTGCTGCTGTTTTGGCTTTTAAAACTGCATTCTCAGTTATGTTTGGATTTAGGCAACAAAACTACTTTTTTAGGTTTAGTCGAAGGGCATATTTTGGGTAAAAATAAATTACTTTTGATTTCACAAGGTCTCCTGTGTGATAGTCTTGTGTTTGTCCACCCCCCTTCCAACTTGACAACACAATTTCATAGTATTGGAACATACTTTTTACAAGACCAGACTGCCAATGGCTCACAGATTACAATTTGCCTTATTGGTTTCATAAAGTCTGCAATTTTGGCTTTTTTTCCCTCCATATTCTATTTCATTATATTTCTTGTAAATAATAACATTCTGATAGCTTGAGGACTCAAATAGTTATCTACTTCTTCCGCTTCTTTTCCTAGTTTTGGATCACAGTAAACTGAACGTTTTTTACAAGCAAATTAAAGACGTCTACTAATAATAGAGACTTGCCGGTCTGCTGCTATTTTACAAATGGTCTCAACGTATAAACTGTGAAGCCGTCAGAAATGCACACGTCGAGCTGGGTCAGGTCCGGAATTGAATTACAGATAACAAGTCGGTTCTGATGCTGTGCTTTGTAGGTGAATGGCGGGTCTGAAATTATCAAGGGTTGTGTTGCGAATCATCGTGAAAGAGAAAGAAGAGTGAAGCACTGGAGTTTGTCTAAGGATATTGTAATATAAGAAATGTATATCAAGCATCATCATCATCCATCACAAAGAGTGTTTGGTCAGATATTCATTGCTGCGGTAGAGTATGTGTGACTCTCACACCGGGTGGTTCAGGCTCCATGAGAAGAAGACGTGAGCCTGGTTCTGAGCCCTGCATTATAGTTAGCATCTGGCCTCTGATGAGTGCAGTACTGTTGCAGCGAACAGGTAGAGTCTCAGGCCTTTAACTGCCACCGTCTCCTCTGAGTGTTCCCCCTTTACCGAATCCCAGAGGCTGTGTAAAAGCTTTGACTCATGTCTCTGTGCAGCATATTGCTTTGAAAAATGATCAAAGTGCTGCGAGCTAGTGAGGGCCATGAAACAGACAGCGAGCCAAACATCAATTTGTATGAATCAAGCAGCCAATTCTTGTGGGGTCAGAAAAGTTGTCCTTTTTGTGCTTCAAAGGAAGAACTAATGAAGCCAGAAGTCACTGCTTTGTGAGAGTGACTTGGTGTGAGGTCAATTATTGAGACCCATTGCCCACAGTAAACCAATTAGACATTAGCACCAGGCTGTCAGACGGCTGATGAGGAAAGAGTTCAAATATCAAGTTAAAACTAAGTTGCATGATGTGGCTTTCATTGAGATTGTGTCCTCACATACAATAGACCAGTATATTGTCAAATATACAAATTTTCTGGACTAATATTGTCGTATTAGTTTTTACTAGTTCAGCGCCCAATCGCAACAATGTGTTGATTGACATGCCAAGTGTGAAGTTGAATGGAAGGTTTCCTGAGATATGTGAAGGCCAGTCCCATACACAGACAGACAGAGATTCCTTCCTTTACAGTTAGATGCTGCTGCTACAGCACCACCTATTGGCCAGGTGGCACTGTCATGCTCAGTCAGACATATCTACACAAATGTGGTTGCAAAAGCACAAAATGTTTTTGTAATATAAGCCCTGACCACAGGATTGGAGCTTAATCTGAGGGTCAGCTATAGCAAAACTGTATGGAACATCAAAAATAAAAGAAAATAATCTTTTTCCTGCATGCTCCGGTGATGTTCCATACCAAATTCGGTAATAATTCCTCAAAATGTGTAGGAGTATCAAAAACTCTGATGCTGACACAATTTGAAGTGGCAGAAAATCAATCTCGATGTAAATGGGTGTGGCTTTTATGCATCGTTCTGTCTGTTCTGAATCCAGGAAAAGTTTTGTTTTCGAGACGTACGGTCTTGAGGTACAGACGAAATGTAAAGTTCATTGATTTAGCGGCACCATCTGGCCAAATTGCAGCAACTGTGACACCCCCTTGGGTCCCCAGCAATACAGTCGCCACATGTGAAGTAGATCTGATTGACGGTTCTCGAGATTTTAGTACATACAGATGGAGATTCCTCGCTTAACAGTTTGATTTTCTTAGTCTTATTAGTTATCATAGTGTACCCTATAGCATTCATATATGTTATGAAGTCACACGTATAGCATTAAAAAAAAGCAATGACTATTTTTTATTTATTTAGTATTAGTTGAGGCACCTTTAAGGGTGGATCCAAATAGTTTTAGAATGTGGTTTTGCTTAGGCTGATAACGCCGTCCAGACCAACGTCTCTGTAAGAGAAGCATATAGCTGTCCCCCTCATCTGTCCGCACTTTTACCATTGTTTGCACTGTTAGCTCTGTTAGCACTGTTAGCTGTGTGCCACAGGCTCAGTTATCTCCATGTTTAGAGCCGTTGAGAGGCAATTCTAGGAATGGCCATGTTGGTTGGGCCACCTATAGTCCACACTGAAATATCTCAGCAATTACTAAATGGATTGCCATGACCTTTGATCCAGACATTCATGGTCCCCAGACGGATGAATTGTCATAACTTTGGTAATCCCTGTCTTTTCATCTAGCGCCACCACCAGGTCAAAGTTTCAATATGTGCAATGCTTTCAGGACCGAATCCATGCAAAACTAATCACATTCCCATCAGCCTCAGCTGGATTTATGTGATAAATCAATCAATAGCTTACAGACATTTTCCGAAAGTACTTAATTTCCTTAGAATTCCATACAGACCAAAGTAAAAACATACGCACACACACACACATAAGGCAAAACTCCACAAATCTCCTGCAAAATATAACTATGTAAAATACTGTTATGAATACCTTATCAGGAGACTTTTTTTATTTTATGCAACCCACTTCATGTGTACAGTAGTATGTTGTAAAATATTTGTGTATAATGATTTTACACACATAAAAAAGGTTTATATTTGGATTGAGACGGTATCAGTCCTTCCAAGAGGAGGCCACTTGGAAGGAACACTATTGGATCCACCGTCTGAGGACCACATTACCTCATGAATGTAATACAGATTATGACCTGAAGTTTTTTTTTCTGTACCTTTTATTTATTTGACATTAAAATAAAGTTGTTTATGATGTTCATTTAGAGCTAATGTTTACCTTTTATATCTATTTGAAACTGAGGAAAGCATATTGCTGCTGAATTATCAGCTGTGCCTACGCTCCATAACGGTCGCTCTTCAATGGTCTTGCCTTCTTTACAAGAGCAATCACAGTAACAATGGACATATCATTTCAAATTTCACATTAAAGAACAATCGCACATTAATAATACTCACATCATTCCAATTTTTACATAAGAATAATATGTAAAAATGTGTAACATCTCATACATACAGTGGTCACCACAGTCATTTTAAGACATATTTCTACAATTCTGTTGACATTAATAAAATGAAACACCATCATATCTCCTGAACGCATTATTTAATAACCAACGATTGTCAGTGATATGTTTAGACAAGAATCACCAACAATTTTTGATGGAACTCTTCCCGAAGCTGGGCTGGCGAGCAGCAGCAGATGCAGCATTAACAAGCATTTTTTTTTCAGGAAATTCAGATATACTAAATGTAAATGTACATGTGCTCAAAGCACTGCTTAAGAACAGCCTGATGTCACTTACTAACATGATCATTCATAGTCATTGTTAATATAGCTAATCACACATGTGTTCCTATTGATCTATATGTGTGATTATTACTTTTTTGCATAACATTTTGATGGTTGCATGTATGATCCATTATCAAATCACTTAAATCACAAAAAGAGGAAAAATAACAACAAAATTGTGTGCTAGGCTATATTGAATCACAACACAAGTGTTCATGGAGAGCAGGTAGGGACAGAAAAGAGTTTTAACCCAGGCTGTGTCTGTTCCACTACTTAATAAATGAAGATAAGTGTAATGCACCATTTGGCTGTTTGCTAACCTAAAGAAAAGGAAGGAGGTGAGATTTAACCGGCACTCTGGTGTGGACAGGCCTTAATGACAAAACCCTTAAAACACTAGCACTTCTCAGCCCTAGGAGGATAATATTCTGGTGGAACATTAAATACTACTGAATTTTCAGACATAAACGTGGTCAGATTTAACCTCTATAGCCCTAGCCCTATTTTTAGCCCTCTGCTCGAAAATTGCATACCCATACTCAAGAGAGTCCTCAGCTCTAACTACAAGGTCTATTTTAATAATTTTGAGGCTAGAATACTGGTAACACTTGTGAGATGTGTTGAATTGTGTAAATATTGTGTATATGTTACTGGTTAATAACTGATACACTTATGGCACAGCTCAAATTGAAAAAGTTCCAGGTTCGCCTGAAAAAAAGCACTTGTATTGAACATTTTTATTTAAAATAATGCCTGGCTTGGCCTAACATCATGCCACAGTCATAGAACAACACGTTTTACATGTCCCCACAACATATTTTACTTCGATTGAGTGAAGCAGGCCAGCATAAATGGTCATAAAAATCAAAATTTTGATTTTCGGAACCAGCTGTTGCATTGCTGTATACTCATTTTATATACTATATAACTACGTATTAACTATATACTCACTTGCTTTATCACTAAGAGTGTTCAATACATCATAATAAAGCAGTTGGCAATAATTTACAGCCATGTTCAGTTATTTCCAGATGTCATATGTGTCATTCATGAAAAAAACCTGCTCTGACTCAGTGTGTATGTGGGATTTGTAAGGCCTGTGATTGGCGGATTTAGGTATATGACACGTCGTTAGGTCCGGAATAGTCCATTGAAAGCCGTCAGGGGTGTTATTTGGAATGCTGAGGGACATTAGTCAGTAAAAATCCTGATAAGGTGGGCTCGACCCCCATGCGAAAAATAGGTTGGTCCAGGCGAAGAATGCGGGCCATTTTCGCATGCCAGGTCACAGCACGTTCATTTCAATGCAGGCAGACAGAGCAGGAAATGCACTACAGCGCTGCAGCAACTTTCAATGGAATAACTGTTTTTTTCCGGACAAAAATCGCCAAAAGGTATGTCGATTTTCAATTTTATTTCTCGAGAGCAGTGTGCGGTTTCTTGGGGTTTCTCCTGTGGCCTTTGAATGCTTTGTCGGAGGTCTATTTGGACACGCTGGGTCGACGCCGTATCGAGCCCTCGTGCGAATTCATGTATCATTCGGCCATTTTCGCTGCCGGCTTTGTGATAAAAGATGAATTTCTGCTGCATAGTTGCCAGATTTTTTGCAGAAAAATCCTGATATTGTGATAAATCTTCTAGTGTATTGAAGTAGTTTGTGTATACTGTGTATAATTGCGTAAAATGACCTGCATGATGATTTTGCACGGACATTTTTTTTTTTTCGATATTTTACATGTGTGGACCATTTTTCATATTATTTGATGAAAAGTCCATTCGGAACCTCAGTACTGGAACCCCAAATGGGGCTCGCTCGGGCTAATTAAAGCTATTATTTACTGGCACAAAATATTAGTTCTCAGCAACTTCAATGAATAATAAATCTTACAGCTACTCCTGTTGTAAGCCTGCTGGAGAAAAAAGCCTCACAGTTACAGATCACGTCACAAATAATAGCCTCTTTTGGCTGCCAAGAGAGTGTACCACAAAACAAGATGTTTTGGACTTGGCCTGGGCAGACTTGCCAAGTGTGAAGGGTTGAATCTTACCCCACAGAGGGAAGGCCGCAGCTCACGCTCCAACTGCTGTTTACAGTAGAGACGCTGCGATAATAAAATCTCCCATAAACTGGTTTACAATCAAAAAGTATTTAATCCTACTGAATCTAATACAAATACAGAGTGGAACACATTAATACAGTATCTATAGATATATATTCTCTGCGCAGAGAGCATCTCACCCTCACCCCAGACTGGGAGCACAGATGTTCCCACCTTGAGACAAGAGCAAAGAGACTGATTCTCTGCCAAGACTTTCTGATCACAATTTGAAATCCCCTCCTCTTGTCCATTTTAGTTCCTATTGGCTAACTCCAGCTGGCTCCTCCTCTCTCAGCCAGCTAGGACCCCCTGGCTCGGGTGATGCTCCGTCTGCGTCCGCTGAAATTGCCTGTCTATAAATCTTACTCTCCCTTGGCTATTCTTCACAGTTTAATACATTCAATGACTGTCTTTTATGGTTCAACACTTCTATGATAAACATTGGATTCTATATAAAGATTTGCAACTTTTGGCAAAAGCTTCACAAGCATAGCTCTAAGGTGCTACAATTCTGTTAAGATACACTTTTAACTACAAATTCTAAAACACTTCTACAATTATGAATCTTCTAATTATGTATTCCAAAACACTTCTAATTATGATTTCTTAATTATGAATTATTAAACCCTTCTATTATAATTTCTTAAAACCCAGTTCTAAACCCAAATTTCCTACACAAGCTGTTAATGGATTTTGGTTGAGGATTCAACAGAAAATAGTTCATCAAATTTATAATGCACATTATTCTTCTGGGAATCATAGCTCTTGGGTCTCTATTTTGGATAATGCAGTACTTCGTCTGACACACAGCCAAGTCAAGCTATCTACTGTACATCACTGAGATCTTATATTTACTGACAGATTCAGAATGAATGGTGACATTTCACAGCATAATATTCTATCATTTTCTTAAGGTAATATGCAATCCAACCATGTTCACCTGATGCATTTTTACGACGCACTTTACTCTGCACCAAACTCCTTTTGCTGCACTACAGTACCATCCTGCCATCATTGCTTGAAGCAGCAACACCTCAGTACCTGTTCTCACTGACCCCAGCTGTATTTGACACCTGTATACTCCAAAACACCACAGTATCTGGCTGTGATGGCACCCTGGCTGCTCACAGCATGCTATTACCCAGCATAATTACCAGGCAGCCAGCTATAAGTCAACAGTGGCTGAGATTAACCATTCAGGTCCACAAGATGGAGAGTGGTCCCCACCCCTGTACAAACACTGCCATCCATTTTAATAAAGATGTCCCCTCTGGCAAGCAGGGCGAGATGATGGGGGGGGGGGGGGGAAAGGCCTGCGAAGAAAAGGCAATATGAAACATGGACGGAGGCTTGTGGCAGGAGAGCAGGAGCGTTTCTCGTGGTGGCCAACAGCTGTGGATCAGGTCACGCAGATGCCTGAACATATGGCCAACAGAATATCTGGCTGGGCGTTGGCAAGGACAGCCAACTGACGATTTTGATGGGAGATGTGGCCGTTCGTTGGCCGAGTGAAGATGTGACTAGGTGTCAGTGGAGACGGCTGACACATGATCCGGAAGTTCTGGCTTGGGTGTTTGCGGAAGGCAACCGACTGATTGACTTTGGGTTCTGACTTTTGCTAAGTCACTGTACTGGGCAGTTGAAACTCTGTGGCTAGTGGATAGGCCGAGGAGCTGGGCAGCAAAGAAAACCAATGGCCTCGGGAGCCAAGGGACCATGTTGACCTCTTGAATTGCATCCACATTTCCCTCACTTGCGACTTTTCTTTGCGTGTTAGTACCTCCCATCAGGAATATATGGAGAGATGTAGAAAACCATGTGAGGAGAGAACAAACAAGGAAATGTGTTTTTTCGAGAAATGAGACCTTCTTTCCTCTGAAGCGTGACATGAAGCGACGTCTGTTTCTGATGATGGCAGCAGTCGATCACAGCTGGATCAGCTGTCAGTTAACTTTGACAGCTGCAGAGACTTTTGAAGAGTTTGTGTCTACACACGTGCACTGTACTAATACTAATACAGGCATACAGTTACTACTGCCAGAGTAGCAGCTTGTAGCCTATTACCTGTTGAACAAACACCTGCACATTAATAACAACACGTATTCTGTATAGTTTGTACTGTGTTCTGCGTAGAGGAACAGGAACCATGTGTTTATTTCTTGCATCTGTATTTACTAATGTTCTTATTGTGAATTCAGAATTGATAACCCAGAATATGATTATGGTGTCTCTGGCACACTGAAAATTATTTATGAGGCTAAGTTTCCGGTAAAGGTTTTAATGATTTAAATCGCATCAATCGTGATGCTCAGGAATGATCAGCCTGCACGTGTCTGACAGGAAATGACAATACATTCTATCAGACTCTCTTGCTCTCTTTGAGAGAGAGGAGAGTCTTTCAACAGTGAAAGTTCATGGGGGAAATAACATATCATCAAAACAAAAATCAATCAAGTTGTTCGTGGTACTTTTATTTTATTTACAGGTGCTATGGCACCTGTACTGTTTACAGCTAACATGAAATTGTGAAGTGTTTTCTTTTGTCCATCTGACAAAATCCTGTACAATTACTGTGGGCAGTTAGACAACAGGCCTCACATTCACATGAATGCATATCGCATGGTATTGGGCACTGACTGCCAGACTGTTGACAAAGCTGTTGACTTTGGTCACTATATGCTTGTAATACTGTAAATTGCATTATCAGCACTTATGTGGCTGCACCTCAGAGGACCCACCGGTTAAACTCCTGAAGTTCGCAGACGACACAACGGTCATCGGCCTCATCAGGGACGGTGATGAGTCTGCGTACAGACGGGAGGTTGAACAGCTGGTGCCAGGACAACCTGGAGCTAAACAGGCTCAAAACTGTGGAGATGACAGTGGACTTCAGGAGGAGCCCCCCAACATCGCCCCCCCC
>NW_022281960.1:0-9031 GCF_004355925.1 Anarrhichthys ocellatus | reverse complement strand
TATAATAATTCCTGTTTTTTCACCTCTACCATGATAGCGAGCTAAAGAGCATTTTCAAGTCACTGGTGACAATTCTTACAATTATCCCGTTAATGGAAATTCATCACAATCAACTTATTGAGAGTGTTTAAAAAAAAAAAAAAAGTAAAACAGAAAGACAGTCAACTGGAACCTGCATTCTTTGGCCCAACGTCCCAAACAAGCAGCCGCAGCACAGAGGAACTGGGATTCAGTGCTGCGTCTTGAAGGCTCTCACCTGGAGAACTTTTAAACCTGCTGGCACACACTGAGCTGACCCGGCCCAAACAGCTGACATCCCAAGGACACGCCGTTTCCGTCCGATCCTAAATAATACACATAAAACAGCTCCGACAGATAATCTTACAGCGGAGATGCAGACGAGCTCTTTACACTTTTAACAGACCCAGAGTGAAAAAAAGACAAAGACCAAGGGCTCAATGTGCTTCTTTTTCTTTTCAGCGCACTCTCCAGAAACCGCTGAGCTGTGCTCCGCCTTCTCCAAAAGGTTTGCCTCATTTCATTCGTGGGTAAGACCCCGAAGGCTTTTGATCGCTCTCAAAAATGGAAACATTAGGAAACAAAGTACGGGCTAATCTTGGTAAATGGATTAATGCTCGGTGAAGCCGAGAACAGGGGCATAAAAAATCCCCTGTTGTGAAACGGACGTATAAAAGGAGATAAAGTTACAACTTATCAGTGTGTGTGCGCATGTGCGCGCTGTGATCACAGATGTAATCCCTCGGCTAATCTGGCAAATCGCGGCTCCGAGGCAGATAAAACCGATATCTGACACCATCTTGTCTGACTGCATACCCTCAAATTATGGAGGAGATTAGGGATCTGTAGTCTCTTGGTTTATGTCCATGTGACTACCGCCGAACTCCAGCCAGCACACAGCCCTGAAATAAAAAGAGAGGCGAGGGCAAAACTACACAAGTGAGACAGGTATATAGTTTTCTTACGTCTAATCTCACCATCTGACACACACAACTGTACAGGAAAGTAGGGGGAGGGGGTGCAGTCTTGGAGCGAACCCCGGGCCCCGTAATTCAAACCTGTCATCGCTGAACAAGAGTGACCTGTTTGGTAAATAAAGAGAGCGGTTTCAACCTCGCAGACGTCAACGTCCCGCACCACATCTGCTCCCCATTCTGATGTGGAACGGGAGACAAGAGAGGAGGAGGGAGGGAAGACAGAGAGAGGGAGGGAGGAGAAGAGACTTAATAAAGTGAGAGAAGAAAGGACAAATTTGAAAGTAAACTGAGAGCGGGGAGGAGAAATAATCGGGGGGGGGGGGGGGGGGGGGGGGGGGGGGTGTGTGTTGTGCGTCTCTCTGCCCACCCATCGGGTCTGGTGCGCAGTGGCTACACCAAAAACCTCAGCTTTCAGCACCACCCACAGCGTTCTTTCCTTCTAATGAAAATGATGAGGGGCGATCCGACTTCATCTCAGTGAGGGAAATTCCACGTGGAGCAGCGAAGAAGATGTAAAAAAGTCTCATGTAAATCAGATTCCCCACAACGAGCCGCTATCATAGGAAAAATGAGCTGACATGAGTAAATAATCACTTCTGTGGAGACGGTAAATATAGGATTATGCAAATGATTATGCAAAGGCTTTAAATGGCTCCAGCTTCACGTGCGGTGGAGGGCCTGTGGTTTTGGTGTAAAAGGGGAAAAAAAAACAACTCACTGAATGTGTATCGCTCGAGGAAAGAAAGAAGAAGTTTGCCAACGAATGAATTCAATGCTAACATTCTGCTTCTGACTGGAGAAGGCATGGTGGCCATGAGCGTGCTGGCATGCAGGTTTCACTTATTTTTATTTTTTTAACTTGCTAGATTCCTCTCTCATATTGTGGAGAAACTTTGCTTTGCCTGTTTGTATCCCAACAGCCAGGAGAGTCGAGCAAACTAGAAAACTGTAGACTAGAATGGTTGTATGCCTCCGCCCACTAGTCATGTGTCACTTCAACATTTTATCCTGTTAGACGTTTGTGTAAAGTACTTCGATAGATCCTGAGACATTACACTCATGAGAATGGACCGGACGGACGCACAACCTGAGAACAGAAATTTCTCCCGCGTGGAGGCATCAAAACACGACACAAAGCCGTACACAGATAAGAGCCGATACAACCACGAACCGACCAAGGATGTCAACTATAGGCCTAGAGTGTCTACAAATAAAATGTATTTTTATTATTGTTATTAAAGCTGATCAGATCCCCACAGTTTCAGAAGCCTGTGTTCAAGGTGACGGATGTATCTTCACTGTGACTGCAGTTTATAAAAGGTTAAGACAAAGAGATCCGCTGACCCTTGAAGGCTAGAGACACAACTAGGGATGTTAGAAAATGTAGCCGTTTAACTGTTTATCAACAATATGAATTTTGAATGATTAATGTTATAAGATAAACAGTTAAAAAAACTCAGAGGATCAGCTTGCCACTAAAATGATGATGGATGCTGGTCAGCCCCCCTTGAGTGAGCCTATGGCCCTGTTCACTGTTCATTATCAGCATGTAATAATGCTATAGTGCACAAAATATATTGGTATTAGGACGACTATTCAGGCCTGGAACTAAATGTCTGAAGTAAGGTTTCCAACTGTTACAAGGATGATCCAACATGTTTAGAGTTGTACCTTCACTCTGAAGGACTCCAGTCTCTTAAATGGCTGTACTCTAAGTTCTTTGTTTCATTGGATTTGGCAACAAGTTAGGGAACCAGAGTTGTCCTGCGTGCTCTTTTTGCACTACATCTGTTTACACCTGTCTGGAGCAGCAAAGACTAAAGTGAACTACAGTGAAATCATGAAGTGAGTTTAACTCACACATCGCAGCTTTGTGCCACGACAACTCACAAAAAAACTCAAAAGGGCAAAAGGCTCATCATTGACTTCCATCAGTCAGTGTACAAACCCTCATCTGCCATCATGGTGGTGTGACCCTGACCATTACCAAACCGTGACTGCCTCTATTTGGAGAAAACTGCTGGTAAAAACAACCAAAATCCTGCCCGTATGTATCACAGTCCCTTAACCGCCACTCACGCTGCATTCCAGGCCCAACATGATCCTGAACATGGATGTGGCATGTTCTTAAGCATGGGGGCTCAGGCAGGTAGTGATGGGGGCTATGAGAGGCCCTCTGTTACCCAAACTGGGGATATGTTTGGGGTCAATGAATACATAATCATCCACACACATACAAGCAAACACACAGCGTAGCTTGGTGCAGAGAGATATACGCTCTCTGCAACTGGACCAAGCATGTCCGAACTGACTTATGACACAATCCGGATGTCGGTCTCCACGGCTGAGTTCTGATCCTGTGCATCCGATCACACACTGAAAAGGCAGCGGCCAAAAACAACAACAAAACTTACAAGACACACACACACACACACACACTAAAGGTGTCTCCGGCTATTAGAGAGATGAATTAGTTCAACATTTATAGCAGAATGCTTAGAACAAATCACTGTTTGTTGAATAAACCGAGGTGTAATCTATTAGGAGAACAGGACAAAGCCCCTCCCTCCCCCGTACCTGATTCCAGGCGTCTGGTTCTGGAGGTGCTCCTGCCAGTGCTGCTGGTGGTGGTGGTGTTGGAGACAGAGCGGGGAGGACGGGTGAGGAGGATGGGGGTGAGAGTACGTGCAGGCGGAGAGGCAGCACGGGCAGGATGGAGCGGTCCCGGGGTGGGGGGCGGAGCCAGGCCCCGGAGCCGGATTCTGAAAGAGCGGGCACTCCTGCTGTCCGCAGGGGCAGCACGGGGCGGAGTGGAAGGGACAGTGCTGGCAGCAGAGCGGCAGGGGCTGGAGAGAAGGGGAGGATGAGGACGAGGAGAGGGTGGAGGACAGGTGGCGCTTGGCTGGCCTTTGGGAGTCTGTGAGCGCCGGGGAGGAGGGGGGAGGTTTCCTCAGGGAGCCGTTCTGTTTGACCACCACGCTGCCGTTCTGGCTCGGCCTGTTCGCTCTCTGGACGACGTGGGACCTCTGCTGAACTTTAGGCGCTGCGTCCTGCGCGGCGGCGTCTTCGTCTCCGTCTGCCGTGGGGGCGGCTGTGAGGGGGTCCTGGCCACCGCTGACTGGTGTGGTGGCGCTTGAGGGGGCGTTTCCATTGGCGCTGAGAGGATGGTGCCCCCCGTTGCTGAGGGCCAGAGGGTCGCCACAGGCGTCACTCAGGGCCATGGTCCTCTCCCAGCGGGCCGGGCAAGGACGCTGTCACTCCTCTGGAAGAAACAGGAAGAGAGCTCAGGTTAACAGCAGGAAACGGAGTAAAAAGTGAGAGATTGGATTTGCCTCCTGGAGGCAGGGGGAAACCATTAAATAAATAAAGAATCCCTCTTGTTGTTAGTTTATTCCATACAGAACCACAATGTTAAAATGGCAAGTTACGTGGAGCTATGAACTGGATCATTTCTTTCTGGTGACTTTCTACTCCAGGACAGAACTGCTGGGCCAATAGTCCACAAATAAGAAACACAAATAGTTGTTTTTCTTTGGCGTGGATTTCATTACCACTGAACCCATTTCCGTACTTATGCTGGGCTAAGTTAACCTTCTTTTGAAATCGATGTTCATGTTTATCTGACGCGATACTGAGCATATTTCCCAAACTGCTGCAAAGTTTCCTTAAACACATTGTTGCAAATTTGATAACAGGGTCCATTTCTTCATCTCTGTATGCGTTAGCCGTCAGCAAGAAACTCTTACATGAGAATGGCAGGGACAAATGGTTGTTCCTCAAAATGCCAAACACAAAAAGATGAAATAGATGATGAGATGCATGTGTGATCTGTTTATCTGGTAATTAAGTCTGACACCAATACAAATAATTCAAGATCAATTTACTAGAACAGAGATCTCTTTTCTTTTAGACTGGATGATCTCTTAAAAGGGCAGACAACAAGTCCTCGGGAACTGAGCAGGAGAGCTGTTTCCATTCAGAGCGTTTGAAGAGAGGGACAGAGACAGGAGGAAGTGACAGGGCTCCAGTGGTAGCATAAAAAAAATATAATTCACTTATTTTGCAAACTGAGGAAACACACCAATTACATTACAGATGCAAAAACATTTATACAAAAAGCCGCATTTTCGACTACGATTTGTCGACAAAAGAACAAGCGCTTGATATTCGATGTGCAGGGGGGCCACTCTGCCACTGAACTGACACACATGTAATGATCACAGGGACCTTCACCTTTTCTCATCGGCTTTTAATCCACATTTTTTACCTCCTGCAATGGAATTGATCAAATACCGCAAGAGGTGAGGTAATGATTACAGTGTAATGAAAACTCATGCAGGTACTGTCTGCAGACGCCTGCCCACTAGAGTTAGACAGGGAGGAGTTCTTTTAAATGATTTACTGAATCACCACTGGAACGTTTGGCAAACTGAACTGGTTCTCTGTCTCCTCATCGGAGTCACAACAGTCACATCAAATAGGGCCGTTTCAGACCAATACGATTTACCGAGCGTGAAGGCGACCCGGCATGAATCTTGGGTGTTTGTATGGATTACAGAGCGTGAGACACCCTGCATTAGGGGGACTGCAGAAATGGTTCCAACAGACTGAGAAATAACAGGAGGTTCACGTTATGCTACAGTTTCAGCCCCTATATGCGCTTTCGGCTTCAGTTACCAAATACTCACAGGAGACTGGAACGTGGATATGGGATGGGGCTATTTCAGCAAAGTAAGAGGAAAGGGTGAGGAGAGAAGAAAAAAGAAAAGATGTGCGTCTCTCCGGCTTGAAAATTTCAGAAGTGTTTGAGTTGTGTTTCACAGGTAACGCTAGTTCGAGGGGGGCCGATGTCGTTGGAAGAGAGCCCAAACTACAGCACCACGGTGGAAAGAACCCGGACACGAGCCTGGACGACAGAATCGAACGATAAGGCTTTAGAGAGAGAAGTGAACGTAGTGTCGTCGTCAAACCACTGGTTTGTGGACTGCTGTTATGAAGCCTCCAGGTTAGCATTTTGGCTGTCGCCATCTTGGTTTTTTGGCCGTCGCCACCTCATTTTTTGGCCGTCGCCATCGTGGTTTTTGCCCATTGCCGTGGTTTTGCAACCACGGGTGACACAAGAAGGTGAAGCTAATTACAACAGAAAGCTAAAAGACATATTTTCAGGCAACCAAAATTTTCCAATTAACTTTCATGAAGTGAAAACACTGTGAAAAGGTTAAAGTTGTAAGATAAAAACCACGGACAACTCCCAGACCAGACAACATTGTGGTAGCGACCTGTCAATCACAAGGTAGCCCCGCCTTAAAACATTCCCTGCTTTATGGTCTATTTGACTTTAAATGGACCATCAGTTTAGATTTGTTTTCATAGGGCAACAATGGAGGAAACAGAAACACCATGAATATCGCAGCTTCTACAATCTTATGAAACCGTGGCTCTATGTAACCACGGTTTTAGCAAAATACATTAAACCCGAAATCCCTGTCACTTTCAATAAAGTGTAAAGATGGCCAAAAAATAATCAAGGTTAATAAATAAAGAGATGACAATTTTTGAGAGGGAGAGGGGGAACATAGTCTCTGTGACATTACACAATTGCCATTAAACCCGTGTCAAACAATAGTTTCTGTTCTAAAAAAATCTAAAAGTCAATAAAATGGTGTGAAGAGCAAGAGCCAACAGTGTTGTTCATCTTTAATAACGGAAACACATCTATACTCTGGGCAGGACGAGGAAGTATTCAGTAAGAACTAAGTATTTAAATCTGCCCAGGGCCAAATACCTGCCCTGACATCCCTGGCTGACATGCAACGTGCCTCAGAGTTTCGAGGCCACGGAGCACGTATATAAGCCAGGGTCATTACAGCGATTTGGGTTGGCTCACATTTTTGACAATGATTACAATCTCCTGGTCTGATCATCCGCAAACACAAATAATCTGTTGGTCACAGCTGAAACAACTGGCGTCTGACATTCTGAATATGTATAATAGTTAGAGCATTTTTATTTCCACTGCGTAGAACTTTCAAATGTCACACATTTGAGTTTTTTTCAACACGTATAATGAAAAACTCCTTGCCCAGACTATCTGTGATGTCATCAAGAGATAAACCCTCGACAGGAGACTGGTGACGTGGAGAATGTTTCAGATGCTGCCGACCTAAAGCGATTACTGCGGCATTTTAAACATGCTCCAATATATCCTGCAAAAAAGGATTCCTTCGTATTGTCCCAATGCCCACTCAGCCATTAATATTGACTCCATTTTTAAAGAACCTGTATTGTCTTCTTCTGTTTGAATCATGTAAAAAGCAAAAGTACACACCTTGAGTTTTATCTTAGCTACTCACTTTACGCTTGAAGTTTTTCATTTCACCCAAACCATGACCCCAGAAGAATATTTCATCACAAAATGCTTGCATTTGAGCGGCAAACAATGCGTCACGCAAGCCTGTTTTTCCCATCCGACGCCGAGCGCTGAGACGCGGCGTGTGTGACCAACGCGCCGAGACACCTCGACATGAGCGTGCGGTGAAACCTGAGCATGACAGCCCCGTCGGGTTGGGTGGGGGGGGGGGGGGGGGGCAAGGGTAAACTCCGGAGCCCACGAAAAGAGCTCGGAATAGCAGAACGTAGAGGGAAACCCAGATGAAGTCATTAGTCTGGCTCCCACAGCTGTCAGGAGCCTGTCAGAGCGTGGATGGAAACCCGCAGGCCTCATGGAGATCAAGACGGGGGAAATAATATACAGAGAATAATCTATGGTTTAGAGCTACAAAAATGAGCAACCAAGTCTGCTGTTTGAGTCTGAAGGAATCTGGCTGTGTGTGCACATGTGTGTGTGTGTGTGTGTGTGTGTGTGTGTGTGTGTGTGTGTACAAATGCCGAGCGTTGACAGGCAGGTGAGACATCTAGGGCAGACTGTGCGGACACAAGCAGGGTCTTGTGTCTCCCTTCAAAATAAAAGCTGCACCCACTGGAACTATACGGCTCAGAGAGGCTGCCGCCGTTCCATCTGTCAAACGAGGAAATTTAGTTTGTGCTCCTGGTCAAAGAGACGCCAGAATGACTGAGCACATCAGCATTGCCAAAGAGCAGCCTGGTAGTGATTACCTGTCAACAGAAGAGAAGAAGGTCATGCTAGCAAATATGTAAGGGATAAAGGAGCAGTGTATTCCTCCTACTTTCTTTACCTCATCCTCTGATTTGTCAAAAATGTATAACATCAGGATTTCTGGATTACAATTACAGAATTTAACTGTCAAAAAAACATTTTAAATCCACTACAACAGGGGTCGATGACCTTTCTGATATGAGGTATGGCACCTCATTTTTTTCAAGTTTCTGGATAACCAATGTGTTGTATCGACACAAAGATTAATTACTTATGGCAACATCCAAATGGGAGTTGAGATCAATAACTCTACGCACCTTCCAACAGTCTTGTTCATCAGCAGTAAGATAAAGGAACTCTGCAAAGAAGCTAATATGTTGTAGCCAATCAGAGGCAGAGTAGGGGCGGGACGCAGAAAAAAAAACAATAAATCTGGTACCGTAAATACCAGACTGTGCAACATAGAGGGCACTTCAACATTTAAAAAAAACTCTTGCACACTTATTGCTAGTTTTAGTTTGCCGTTGCTTAAAGTACCGCGTGCTAAGGTTGCCTACATCTGCACCACAGCGAGAAGTAATGATGTCAAAGTTCAGCTCTACAATATAACGGGTACATAGATGGTCTTTGGTTCTGATTGGCTTTGAACTTTAATGAAAAAGAAGCATGAAATGAGGCGACCTTGAATCCTAAACAATCCCAGTTAACCAGACAGGTCACACACACACACACTCACACACTGTCTAGACTTCCACATGTGATGAAGTGTCATTTCCCCCCTCATTTTCACCACAAAAGCTGGAGCTTTAAGGGATTTACTCGTGTCAGTAAGGATAGCTACACTCAGCCTCCCCCTCTCTCACTCACTCTCTCACACACACACACACACACACACACACACACACACACACACACACAC
>NW_022281959.1:850-9124 GCF_004355925.1 Anarrhichthys ocellatus | reverse complement strand
TCATCATCTCATCAGTATCTGGACCTCATCATCTCATCAGTATCTGGGCCTCATCATCTCATCAGTATCTGGACCTCATCATCTCATCAGTATCTGGACCTCATGTTTCGTGGTCATGAAAGTTATTCTGACCATGAAATCATCCTCATTCTACTTTGAGTTAAAACAAACAACCTGCAACCAGATGCGCCGGTGTTCTGGTTTAACGTTAACGAGTGACCGCGTGAACTGAACCGGAACACGGGGGGGCTGCATGTTTCATCACGCTACGTTTTTTCCTCCTAAATCGCGATAATGACGAACGTTAACAGTCGACAAAGTTCCGCATGCAGTGGACGTTAACTTAACCCAAGTCTGAACGGTAACGGAACATAACGGAACTTAAACTGTAACGGAGGGAAATGAAGACGCTGTACACATCTGAACGCTGATTGGCCAAGACTCCACACATCAAAGATGTTCTATTGTGAAGATCACGACGTCACCATTTCTCTTCGTCTCACTCCAATCTGAGAAACGCTGGCTGACCAGTTGACCCCCCCCAAAAAATAAACTCTACGGATCTACACGATTCACGTGGATGATATATTTTGATTCCCTCCGTCTGTAATCAATACCCTCTAACAGGTCTAACCTGATCTGGTTCTAACAGGTGTATGGATGAGGTCTAACCTGATCTGGTTCTAACAGGTGTATGGATGAGGTCTAACCTGATCTGGTACTAACAGGTGTATGGATGAGGTCTAACCTGATCTGGTACTAACAGGTGTATGGATGAGGTCTAACCTGATCTGGTTCTGACAGGTGTATGGATGAGGTCTAACCTGATCTGGTTCTGACAGGTGTATGGATCAGGTCTAACCTGATCTGGTTCTAACAGATGCATGGTTCAGGTCTTACTTGAGCTTGGGGTTGTGACTGGTGGCCCCTCTTGGACCCTGCTTCAGCCTCTCGTACTCCTTGTAGCTGCGGTAGTACTGCTGGATGAGGACCGCCGCCCGTCGGCTCTGTTGGAACCGCTTCTGCTCGTAGTAGGACCTGAACTTGGACTGGATCAAGATGGCCGCCTGGGTCATCTTCTTGTAGAGAGCGTACTGAGGGGGGGGGGGCACCGTTAGAGTCCAGTTACACAATGTTAGCATATAGCCTAGCATAGATCAAACCAGACTCCATTCAGAAAACAAGCATTTCAAAAGTGATTTGCTTGTCGTCTTGCAGAGAGAACAAACAAAACATGAATTCAGACAAATCATCATTACGTGGTTATTCCTGCATCGCTTTGTGTCTGTTTATTGATATTAAATCACAGCTAAATCTGTTTATTTTGGGTTCACACAGCTGTGATAACCAGTAGACTCAGTGAAAACTCCTCCAGATGATGTTATGAACTCAGACATCACAGAGTTTAGTTCCTCAGGATATCTGTGACTTCACAACAAGTACGAAGCAGAAACTGTTATTTCTTCCATGGCTGACGGCGGAAATAAATGGCTCAGTTGATAACGGCTTCCATGGAGATAAGCCACTCCTCATCTCTGGCACGAATGAGGCAAATAAACACAAATAGCAAGCGGAGAGACATACAGGTTGGTTTAACTCTCTCTCTGTATGAACTAACATGTATTAACTCCTCTCTTACAGGTGTTAAACCAGAACCAATATTCACTGATAGAAACACTGTTTACATATCACGTGATTAAACACACACACACACACACTGACCACACGTCACTACATCTACTGGTCTGTCCATATTACCTTCAGAGCTATCCATGTTAGCTAGCCAGAGAGAGAGAGAGGGAGACGGGCAGAGAGAGAGAGACACGGTGAAGACACACGGCAGGTTAGTTCAGTGTTAGTGAAGCCAACACACACACACACACACACACCTGTTTGTACTTCCTGTAGCATCTCTGTATGACGGCTGCAGCCATGTCCTGCTGCTCCTTTAACCTCCGACCCTGCAGACAGACAGGAAACAGTAGCGTGACATGTGACATGTGTGTGTACACACTGTGATGACATCATAGCATGTAGTGTGTGTACCTTGTATCTCCTAAAGGCGTTCTGGATGATCCTGGCGGCCTCGTACAGCTCCCTCTGCTCTCCGTCCGTCAGCGTCAGCAGGGCGAAGTCTCTTTCTATCTTCCCATTGGCTGAAGCGTTCAGGAACTCCGCCCACGCCACGGAGGAAGGGGGGCGGAGCCTCTGGAGGGCCAGTGCGCTGAGGGGTGAGGGCGGGCACACCCGTCTGCAGGTGCACGTAAACACACATGTATCCATGACCTGGTGATAATACCCTTAATGCAAAGCAGGGGGCGGGGCATACCTGGGCGGGGAGTGCGTGTGGACGTCGACCGTGTCGAGGTACGTAGCAAGCCAGGTGACCTGTATGGCGGGGTTGTCCCGCCTCTCTCTGAGCGGTGACTCCGCCCCCCTAGAGAAGTCCTCCTGTTTGATTCGCTCCGGGGTCGCCTCGATGATCTGCTCCGCCAGCGTCGCCATGTCAACCTGAGAGTAACCATAGCAACAGGAACTCTGTGGTCACTGAATATTTGCAAGTTTTGACAAATGAGTGTGTGTGTGTGTGTGTTCAGAGTGTGTGTGTGAAATCTAACCTCAGCACTACACTTGAGGACTAACCTCAGGACTACACTTGAGGACAGTGTGGAGGACTCGATGAGACTGGAGTGACGCGAATTTGCGATGGCGCGGTTCACGCGAATTTGCGTCAATCGGCAAAACGCCCAAAACGCTTGAGTTGAAATTTTTCAACTTCGCCGAAAAAAATGGCGTTACGCCCCGGCGTGATAGCCTATCAGCGTTGAGATGTTTCTCCTGTCATCACTGACGTCCTGCCGTTGTTGAATCAGGAAATAAATACTGTCGTCGTCTGTGTTCACCCAGAGCTCTACGATACCTCATATCAACAGAGACCAAACTATGTGTATAAATGTGTAAACCATATGGTACAAACAATGAATAGACGCTGCCGTATTTACGCCTAGATGACATTATACTGAGTGTTGGTGGAGCTGCTACAATGTTAGCTTAGCATAACACCGATCCATCCGAGCTCCATTAAGAAAACAAGTATTTTAAAAGTTGTTTGCTTGTTGTCTTGCAGAGAGAACTAACAAAATATGAATCCAGACTTTTTACTAATCTGCATCATTACGTAGTTATTTCGGGGTCCCTTTTTGTCGGTTTATTGCCGTTAAACCAGTTTATTTTGTGTTCATACAGTTGTAGTAACAGCAACGTGTGTCTCACTAGACACAGTGAACACAGCTCCATGAATCCACAGAGCTCCTCTGGACTGTTATGAACCAGGCATGGCGGCATTTAGTTTCCTGATATCTGGACTTCTACAACACGTACTAAGCAGAAATACAGGTTATTTTTTCCATAGCTGATGGCGGACAGTTTAACGGCTTCCAGGGCGATAAGCCACGCCCCCTCTCCAGCACGTCCAGTGCGATTAACACGAATGAACACAAATAGTCCCCGTCGAGACCGGCGGTGCGAATGACTCGGCATAAGACTAAACTTTAAATGTTGGTGTGTTTAATGTGTACCTGCAGCACCTCCTCCTCCAGGAACTCCTCCTCCTCTCCCTCGTTCTCTGCGTTCTCTCCATAGCTCAGCAGCTGCTCCTCCAGCGCTCGCCGTCCGGCTGCCGGGTGTGTGTGTGTGTGGGCGGGGGAGGGGGGACAGGTGCTCTCGTAGTCCATCAGGAAGAGCGGAGAGTCTCTGGAGCCTCCGGGGTTCTGACCTGTGAGGGATCAGTGAGGATGAGGATCAGGGATACAGACCAGGTCTCTTATTGATCAAACAGTATCTGTGTTACCTGTGTTACCTGTGCTACCTGAGCTACCTATGCTAACTGTTACATGTGTTACCTGTGTTACCTGTGCTACCTGAGCTACCTATGCTAACTGTGTTACCTGTGTTACCTGAGCTACCTGTGTTACCTGAGCTACCTGCGTTACCTGTGTTACCTGAGCTACCTGTGTTACCTGAGCTACCTGTGTTACCTGAGCTACCTGTGTTACCTGAGCTACCTGCGTTACCTGAGCTACCTGCGTTACCTGAGTTACCTGCGTTATCTGTGTTACCTGCGTTATCTGTGTTACCTGAGCTACCTGCGTTACCTGTGTTACCTGTGTTACCTGCGTTATCTGTGTTACCTGCGTTATCTGTGTTACCTGAGCTACCTGTGTTATCTACGCTACCTTTGCTACCTGTGCTACCTGTGTTACCTGTGGTACCTGTGTTACCTGTGCTATCTGTGTTACCTGTGCTTCCTGTCTTACCTGTGTTGAGCCCGGAGGTCATCTCCTCCCCCCACATGGACACAGGGAGGGGGGTCAGGGAGGAGGGGGAGACCGGCAGTGAGGAAGAAGACAGAGACGAGGGGGAGGTATCCATGGGGGCGGGGCCACTGGAATAGGCGGAGCTTGGGGAGGGGGAGGAGGGGTCACTGGGGGAGGGGAGGCTGCTGGAGGAGCTCAGACCTGGATGGGATGGGGGGAAAGAAGTGACACCGTTAGAGCCAATCAGAGGACTGGAATCACTTCACATTCACTTCACGTTTGGTGTGAACGCAGCGTTAGCTACTAGCTGGTATCTACTACCTAGTAGATACTAGTTAGACATGACTGTCAGGTGTGTTACCTGTGTCTGGGCTGGTGGACAGAGGAGACGGTGACGGCTGTGGTTGCGGCGTGGTGGGCGTGTGCACGTCGTCCCTGGGCACCACGTGCGTGTGCAGCTCCTCCAGCGCGGTGGCGAGGCGGGTGTGTCCTCGGGAGCGAGCCACGGCGAGTGGCAGGCGGCCCAGCGAATCAGGGAGCCCCAGAGCAGAGCTGTTCCAGCTGTACAGGAGCTCTGCTGCCCTCTGGTGGCCCAGAGCACACGCCCACATCTGGAACACACAGAGATACACACAACACTTATGACTGACGGGACACCTGGCCAATCACAGCACAGCACTTTAAATGTGTGTGTGTGTGTGTTTTACCAGCGGGGTGCAGGAGAAGTGGTCGATGTTCAGAGGATCTACTTCCTGTTCCAAGTCCAAACTGTCGCTGTTAACACTCCTACAACACACACACAGCTATAGTCAACAAGTGTGTGTATCAGGTGTGTGTGTGTGTGTGTACCTCCAGTGGATCAGAGTGTGTATCAGGTGTGTGTGTGTACCTCCTGCGGATCAGTGTGTGTATCAGGTGTGTGTGTGTACCTCCAGTGGATCAGTGTGTGTATCAGGTGTGTGTGTGTACCTCCAGTGGATCAGTGTGTGTATCAGGTGTGTGTGTGTACCTCCAGCGGATCAGAGTGTGTATCAGGTGTGTGTATCCTTGTGCTGCAGCCAGGTGGAGGAGTGTCATCCCGCGGTGACGGACCGGGTGATGAAGCCTCTCTCCTCCTCCTCCCCACCTTCCTCCTCTCATCATCCTCTCACAAACTCCCACAATCCTCCTCTCGAACCACTGAGGACAAAAACAGAGATTCATTATCATTCCTTCAGAATAAAAGCTCAGGTGAAGCCTTTCCTTCAGGATAAAAGCTCGGGTGAAGCCTTTCCTTCAGGATAAAAGCTCGGGTGAAGCCTTTCCTTCAAAATAAAAGCTCGGGTGAAGCCTTTCCTTCAAAATAAAAGCTCGGGTGAAGCCTTTCCTTCAGAATAAAAGCTCTGGTGAAGCTTTTCCTTCAGCATAAAAGTTCAGGTGAAGCCTCTAAACACTGGTAAACTACAAGTGTGATAAAGAACATAAAGTGATCTTGATGTCACTGTAAAAACAGAGGATACGATAAGTTCTAATGGTTTTAGTGTCTGTCCGTCTCCGTCACATCCAGTCCCCAGAATCTATTTTAACTCCACGACTCCACCTGCCAGAATAAACCCTGTGACATCAGAGACAGAGAGACAGATAGACAGAGAGACACAGAGACAGAGAGACAGAGAAAGACAGAGACAGGCAGCGAGAGAGACAGAGAGACAGACAGAAGAACAGAGAGAGAGAGACAGAGAGACAGACAGAAGGACAGAGAGAGAGAGAGAGAGAGACAGACAGAGGGAGAGAGACAGAGAGAGACAGACAGGCAGAGAGAGACAGAGAGAGACAGACAGACAGGCAGAGAGACAGGCTGCAGCTCCGGTTCAGCAGAGGTCAGACTGTTTTAAAGGGTTTTACATTCGTGTTCATGAGTTCTTCTTAACCTGTTTATCAGCTTCCTGTAATCTCTCTCATGTCTCTGATTGGCTGATCAGCTTAAAGAGAATGAGTGCACGAGAAGAGGAAAGAAAGAGAAAGAAGCGGTGTGATTGTGTTTCTATTATTTAGTCTAACACTACTACCTGAACATTAGAAGCTTCATGACCCCAACAGAGAGAGAGTCACGTTCTATCTTCTCACCTGTTCATGGTCTTCAGGTAGGGGGGGTGGGGCCAGCTGGCTGCCATGTTGTTGATGATGATGCTGTTGCTGCTGCTGCTGGTTGTTGTTGTTGTCGCGGGTGGCCATCTCTGCCATCCTGCGCTCCATCTGCTCCAGTCGCTCCAGGATGGACATCCTGAACTGATTATCTGCACACAGAAAACACACAGAGAGCTGTTTACGTCAGTTAATGACAGTTAACGACTAAGGGCTACTTTCGAGTCCTGAAAATAGTTGTACACAAAGGTGAGAAGTTAAAAAAAAACCTCTACAGAGAACCGTCGACGGACAAAGATCAAAAAAATTTTTTGCTAACTAGTTAGTGAAAACCGACAAAAAACACAGACCATGGTTTTAGCTAGTTATATCCCGGCTGCTAACTAGCTAGCTAAAACTGTGATAAAACAGGGTGATAATATCACAGATGTGTGTGGCTTTGTTTCCAGCGATATCACCACCATGGTCATTGTCATTGTTTTTATGTGGGAGAAAGCTAGTTAGCTAGCTATCTACTGAGAGATTTGTTGATATCGATGCTAGTGAGGGAAAGCTAGTTAGCTATCTACTGGGAGATTTGTTTATATCGATGCTAGTGAGGGAAAGCTAGTTAGCAATCTACTGGGAGATTTGTTTATATCGATGCTAGTGAGGGAAAGCTAGTTAGCCATCTACTGGGAGATTTGTTTATATTGATGCTAGTGGGGGAAAGCTAGTTAGCTATCTACTGAGAGATTTGTTTATATCGATGCTAGTGGAGGAAAGCTAGTTAGCTATCTACTGAGAGATTTGTTTATATCGATGCTAGTGAGGGAAAGCTAGTTAGCGTTACAAACTACTGTGGGTGTGTATCTGTGTCGACAGCTCTAACCAGGAGGCAAATGGAAAACTCCTCTCTTAAATAACTGTTTTAAGAGAGCCTCTTTCTATCTCTCTCTCTCTCTCTCTCACACACACACACAGGCGGCAGAACGATTGAAGTCAGTGGAGATAGTTTCCATTTGAGAGAGTGTGTGTGTGTGTGTGTAAGGCTATATAGGGAGTCTGCTTTTATTTCTTCCCCCCCCCCCCCCCACACACACACTATCATATCCTACGTTATATTACATATATGTACACATTACATCCCATAATACACACATGATGTTAACATGTCACGTGACACGTCTGTATGACATCATCCATCAATAAAAGTTCTTAATCTTAATCCATATCACGAGTGTAACAGTGAAAATCAACAATAAATGTAACGAGCTAACACACACACACACAGTATGAATATGTCCGGTTACCGTGGTTACCGAGCCGCTGCGTAACCATGACAACCCCTACGGAGACACAGAGAGTCTGGTCCTACCGTCCATCTTCTGTCTGTCACAGTGAGGTGAGGAGCATTGTGGGTAGGCTGTGATGTCACAGCATTAGTTAACACACACACACACACAGGATCAACAAGGTAAAGAGAGGGAGCAGTGTGTGCTCGGTCGTCCTGTGCAGACTGGTGTCCAAACACAGCAGCAAGGCATGCTGGGTAATCCACAGTGAGGGAGGCGGGGGACTGTCTCACATTCCTCAGCCAAACCCCTCCCAACAGATTCCATGAGACACAGAGAGAGAAGAAGACATGAGATAAAGAGGAAGTGAGGGGGGTCTGAACCCAAACCTGGTCTGAGTTCAGAGAGGACCTGGTCTGAGTTCAGTCATAAATAGCAGCTGATGTGTTTCCAGTGGAAAACAGCTCCACCACATCAATCACTGAGAGAGAGACAGCTGGGATAAAGAGGATTACACACACACACACACACACACACACACACACACACACACACACACA
>NW_022281959.1:0-840 GCF_004355925.1 Anarrhichthys ocellatus | reverse complement strand
CACACACACACACACACACACACACACACACACACACACACACACACGCGGTGTTTCCACTGATCTGAGATCAGAACTTGTCCGGCTTAAAGTTAAAACAGCCCCCCCCCCCATCATGACATCACACAACAGTTTGATTGGACGGATTAAACCTCACAGATTACATTAACAAAAAAATAACTACACTTCCCACAATGCTGTGCAGGACGTCAACACAACAATGATGTTATGTTGAGTGTTGATAGAGCTGCTACATTGTTAGCTTATAGCTTAGCACAGAACCAGACTCCATTCAGAAAACAAGAGTTTTAACAGCTGTTAGCTTGAGCCTCACCGTCCAATGAGAGCCAGTCGAGCTGAGAGCTCGGCAGAGAGCTGGCGTTCCTCGCTCGGTACTCAAACAGAACCGAGGACGAGACGGAACCTCCAGACTCTAGAACCTGAAGACACACCAGACCGGCCTCGTGGGCTGAGAGAGAGACGGGACCATCAACATGTTAGAGGGACACACCAAAAATACAGTGTGTGTCTGTGTGTGAGTGGACGTGTACCTGGACAGTAGCAGCGTAGTACTCCAGGTTGGATGAGCGAAGCGGGGACCGTGCTCTGATTAAACACACACGAGTATCGACCCAACAGCTCACTCCACGGTCCTGTGATCAATACCTTCACACCTCCCTACACACACACACACACACACACACACACACACACACACACACACACACACACACACACACACACACACACACACACTTGTGATGAGGGCCTCTGGCACTCCCATGTTGACAATCAGAGGAATACCTCATTCTGTCTCTATTGACTATAGCTAACAGCTAA
>NW_022281958.1:0-9043 GCF_004355925.1 Anarrhichthys ocellatus | reverse complement strand
AAACTGATTAACTAACCCACATATGCCATGTGTTTCATTAATTCCCACATTCTGTACATTTTGAAAATATGAATCTAATAATTAATTTTTTAAAAAGGGTGCATGTTTCTCAGCTGACCATGATTCAAACCATGGCCATACTTTACTGTTGTGCCACATTAGGGATGTAATCACTAGATTTAAATTTACATTAATGACAGATTTACAGTAGTTCTCGGATGTTCTTGGTCCCTGTATTTAAAAAATATATAAAATCCACCTTGGGGTTGAAACCAGTTTGTGTGTGCGTGTTTGCGCGTGTGTGTGTGTGTGTGTGTGTGTGTGTGTGTGTGTGTGTGTGTGTGAGGTTTGCATCAAATCATATCTATCCATCTTCCTATTCATGAATACATAATGCCATTGATATCCCCACAAGGTTCCTCCTACACTGCTTCCAAAGTATTTTAATGGCCAGCATGGCAAGATGAAAAATGACTTCTTCATGTTCAACTTTTATACATGCAGGAACAACCAGATGACACACTCCAAAAAGGCCCTTTTTCATCAACATACATTGAAGAAAACGTTGGCCATATGTGCAGGTCTCGCGGCTTGTGTAAAATGTAAGATGAGAGCTCACAGAATACATAGAGTGCGAGAGTGGGAAGAGCAAAGGCGGACCAACTGTTTTCATTCAAACAGCAGACACAGCCAGTCATATTCCAGCAGTCACATCATCAGTCAGAAAAAAAAAAGAATAAGACCAGCACGTTGAAACAGTGGACAACAATGACCCCTAGGGGTTGGAAGCAAAGTGTCCAGCCAAGTCATCACTTTATTGGACATTATTCATACTTTTCTCTCACACAGACTCATGGTCTAATCACTATCATGAGAATTACCTTTTTGTGTTCTTCCCATGAGGTTTAACTCATGTTATAAGAAAGGAATTTGAGCATTTCCTTGACTGAATAAATTGGTCCCCGGGTAAAATTGAGTCTACTGGACAGTTTTACTTTCTTGCTTCTTGTTTGAAGCAAGAAAAAAAAGCAGGCATGTCATATTTACAAAATATCTTGATTAGAATATCCATGACTTGAAGAATTATTCTCTTCAAAGACTGTTTTTGGGCATGCAGTGAGTTTTGACATCCATCTTTGATTATTTGTGAGTGGACCTCACATCACACATAATGCGAGATGTAGGATTTGATATCCACAAATTAAATTCTTATTTTAGACAATTTGTAAATGATTATTATATGATGTAAATCAGTGGCGGGCATGCATTTTATACCTGCATTTTACACCTGGGCCTTCACTGCTGTCCTGCAGCTGAAACATCTCCTAATAACCTCATGATGGCGCCACAGCTTAAATTGTAGGAAATATAATGTTTTCTGCGCTCACATAGGAGACAACGGGCTGTGTGACCTCTGAACCGGAACAAAAAAAACCACAACAAAAAACAGCTGAGGCCCATTGAGTGTTAAAAAAAACAAAGATAGGTAAAAAAAAACAAATCTACACCAAGCAAAATGCAAAAAATGTCATAATTTCTTCCATATCTTTCAATTTGAACTCTTACTACTCCGACGAAGCTTCGCTGGCTACTTTAAGTTTAGTTTCACGATAGTCAGGTGCTCGCCCACTGACCAATCACAGCGCACGCTGCACCTCACTGCAGAGCTGCACCTGAAAACTGAGCTGCACGTAATGCTGACGTAGTTGTAGGCCAGCTAGCAGGCTCTGGCACGTCAAAGAATACGCCCAACATGTCAAACTAAAGATCTGATTGGTTGAAGACGATGACAATCAACAATATCGTCCCCATTCACTTAAACTGCACATGGATGCACGTGTGACTCTGCAGGCCTGGGGCCTGTCTTCTTACCCAGAGACACAGAGGTGAAATCTGATTGGATAAAAGCTCTACTTAAAACAAGTTGCACTGGAAGCAGAGCAACTGAGGAAGACAGTAGCTGTGCAATGAGAAAATACAATAATGGGAAAAATATTTTTATAAATTATAATACATGTAGTGTATTTAAGAAAAATATTAAATTATAAAATAGCTATAACTTTGTGATTCTGTTTGGGCGAGCAGAGAAGGCTTTGCAGGCCCTGACGGCCCGCCACTGATGTAAATATGAAGTCAGCATACAGCCTATACTCTAAGGACATGAGTGACTTGTCCTTTCACCAAAGTTTAAGAGACTGGATCTCTGCAGAGATGGAGAGATACTGCCCCCTGCCTTTAGTAGAGCTGAAATACATCTTAAGAGTTTGTACTGTAAATATTTGTCATATCTCTAATACCATGTTAGTACTAAATGAGGATTTTGTTTTCAATATTGTCACAAAATATAAATATAAATAATATGTCTTATTTGGTGAAAAAAAAATGTGGGTTTCAATCTGACAGTAATGACGAATAATATATTTGGCCAATATGTTTTAAATATCTTTCATTTCTATTTCTATTGGCTTGCAGATTATTTTGCGGAGTGCCTGTGTATATTTCATATTTAGAGCTGTATATGTCTGTACTTATGTGGTTATTAACTGTTTATTTTGTCACAGTTATACACCACTACAATTACAATGAGAAGGAGTTTCCAAAATTCGCGACTGACAATACTACACGATATCAAAACACTGCTCCAGGTGAGGCTCGAACTCACAACCTCGGCATTGCTCTACAGTGTACTGTCATATAAGTACCGCGCGCTAACCGATTGCGCCACTGGAGCTCACTGTGTCCACACCGCAGTTGGGTTTATAAACGCACTGCAGCGTCATCACATATTGTCTGTCTTTGTTTACTTCTAAAACGCTGTCGCACCAGCTCCCCTCAAACGTTTACGCTTTACGTTATTGTGAAATGATTGATGTGTCACACGGAAACATGTCCGCTGGGTTTCCGAGCAGAAAAAAAATAATACGAGCATTGCCATAATAGTACATCATTTAAATTTATGGCGAAATAAAACGGCAGTATATACGGCAGTTTTTCCTTCCAGCGTCTTCCCTATTGTGGTAGTCCTGCTCATAAACATACATAACATGACATGTCTGTGGTTGGCGTTGAGTGTAAAGCAAGTCTTCAGAGAGAAGGATTGATCAATGATATCTTGCGGAAACGGAAACACTCACAGCCCTTAATATTTTCAAAGTAAAACATGTCTTGCAGAAGAATGTCAAAGACACATTAGACATCAGCTTAAAGTATTCACTATCATACTGCACAAAAGTTAAAACAGTGACAAATTTAGCGCGGTGTCAAAAGATTTAAATACTATATTGCTGCTGTCTTTGCCAGGGCTCCATCAGAAATGATATTGTGTAATCTCATTATGTCATCTCATCTTCTCATAACTCATCACATCATCTCCTTTTCTCAAATTTCATAATTTCTCCCATCTCATCACATCGTCTCGTCTCTTATATTCTCAAATCTCATCACAGCATCTCAGCTTCTCACATCTCATCATCCCTCATTGTCTAGGATCGCATCGTATCCCATCACACCCTGTTTTTTCTCATCTCATCTCATCTTTGTTCATTTCAATTCATTCTAATTCATGTGCGTTCAATTTACCACACCAGACCGACTCAACAATGATGATGAGAGATTCGAAAAGAGCAACAAGTGAAGGCTCTCTGTGCTGTTATGACGTTGATTTCCCTAACCAAATATTCTTTGGTGACAATTCAGCATCAAACAATGCAACACACACACACAGAGTGAGCCCGGCTCGCCGCTGTGCGAAGAGTCCGACCTTTGTCTGCGCCATAACTTTATGGTCATTGACTCCCATCCAGCGGTGCAGTCCCCCTTCCCAGCCCTGAAGGTGTGTTTGCTAGAATCACTGGACTCTGATCTAAAGGTCCGCCATTCATCGAACTGTTTTATTAGAGTACACACAGAACAAACACACGGGACTCAGCAGTGGCACCATGTCAGGACTGACATCTGCTCACAGAGACACTTTATGGTTACAACGTACGCTGTGCATGTGTGAAACTGTACGGTAGAGCTCGGCGTCTATATTTATACAGTGTGTGTTTATATGTGTGCTGGCAGCTTTACTGCTTAGTGAGTAAATTCCAAGTTAATTATTTCTTTAATTGCAGATGAATGACAAATAACAATCTTTATAAGGTAAATCTCCTTACTGGGAGTTCGACTGTTAAACTGCTTAAAGTTAAAATAAGCGAAATGTACAAACAATATTTATAACGACTAATTACCAATACCAACGACTAATACCTTATCTAGCCATTAAATCACACAAAACCTGACATTTCATATGAGAAATGCATTGAAATGAAGGCTCTACCTGTACAAAGGCACACAGTATCTCAACATGCAGACCTGCAATAACTTTGCAACTTGAACATATCACTCACTTATATGTTGTTGTTGTTTTTTGGTAAATTTGTAAATAACCTTAAAATTCTTTAAATCAGCTTGTTTTGATTATCAAAAGAGATTTGAGAGACAGAACATTTTACATTTTACAACTGCTTGTAGGTTGGGAACCAACATTAAAAAAAAAAAAAAAAAAAAGACTGTTATAGAATAGTCTAATTGCAGTTTTACAGTCAGCTCTATCATCTATCAATAAGTGTGTGTTCTTGGCAGCTTTCCCAACACACCCAGCTGCTGCGGGTCACTGATAACCCTTCGCAGTCTCACTGACACATCATACACATTTTGTGCCCCTATTGTACCGCTCTAAAGACACAATTCACGCAGCCACAGCGTCCCGGTGCCAGATCAATACTGCACACAGACGTTTTTTGTTCCTCAGGTGGGTTCAGGCTTTAGCTTCCGGGGTCCATCACTTGGACCTCAGCCTGTGACAGAGGCATCGCTGCGATAACACAGAGCCGCTTAATGGTTAGCCCAAGATCCACACACACACACACACACACACACACACACAGGGAAGCAGAGGGATTATAAAGGCACAAGGACCCATATGCTGCCCGGGGATGGAGGCGAGAAAGCTAAATGCGAGAGGAACTCGAGGTGGTAATGACCAAGGTGAGAATTATTACCGTGTTTAATTTATGATGTTAAGCAATTGTGGAAGGCCACACTTTGAGGCACAGTATGGCGTCTGTTGGCATTGCATCCTAATCTCAGTTGAAGTCTACCAAGTGATGGAGTTTTGATTCAATGCTATTATGAGACCATTGCTGACTTTTTTTTTAGTCACCTAGTTGATTTGTTCATGGTGAATGGCACTTTTGTTGTATAGCGCAGAGTGAAAACCTGTTGAAGATTCTCCAAGCCTTTCACTGGGCTAAACTGGGCTCTAAGGCTGTTAATCCAAAGTAGAGCATGTACACTATGCGACAGAACAGGACTGTATGTGCGCACTGGAGAGCCGGTATTTTAGTGTGGGGAAGAAAATTTAGATTAAAAAAAGAGAAGTAAATTGTACTTCCATTAAATTGTTTTGTAATAACATTTTATTGTATCCTCTTTTTTTTTAAATTGAGATCAAGGGAATACTGTGTTTTCTCTATCAAGAGAGTTATATAAGAGCTATGGTTCCACCCATTTAAAAGCAATCAAAAGAGACATTAAAGATGAATTGTTTGGACTGGAGAATTCTGTGATTAACATTTCTATAAGAAAATACATCTCATTGTAATTGCTGCAGTGATTAGTAAACTTACGCTATGGTTTTCTTAGGCACCAGTTTTGATCACCATGCTTCAACGGCATCGTCGAAAATCAAAAGTGGGAGCACCGACTCATAATCCCAATGCAAACAAGCCAATAAAATTCAAAGCGTGTCATGTCAAGCTGCTATCACTCCCAAAAATAACTGACAGTTTATTTTAAATACAGGGTCCAAGAACATCCAAGAACTACTGTAAATCTGTCATTAATGTAAATCTAAATTGTAAATTTGTAAATAACCTTAAAATTCTTTAAATCAGCTTGCTTTGATTATCAAAAGAGATTTGAGAGACAGAACATTTTACATTTTAAACATGTTAAACAATCCAGGTAGATCTGAAATGTTATAAACAAATATTTATCACAACTGCTTGTAGGTTGGGAACCAACATTAAAAAAAAAAAAAAAAAAAGACTGTTATAGAATAGTCTAATTGCAGTTTTACAGTCAGCTCTATCATCTATCAATAAGTGTGTGTTCTTGGCAGCTCTCCCAACACACCCAGCTGCTGCGGGTCACTGATAACCCTTCGCGGTCTCCCTGACACATCATACACATTTTGTGCGCCTATTGTACCGCTCTAAAGACACAATTCACGCAGCCACAGCGTAAATCTAAATCGATGTCATTACATCCCTAATGTGGCACAACAGTAAAGTATGGCCATGGTTTGAATTATGATCAGCTGAGAAACATAAATTATTAGATTCATATTTTCAACATGTATCTGCGACACCTGTCACTGAAACAATTTAGCATATCCTGTGTAGTCATTTAACTTTTATTTTAGTATTTTAACTTAAGAAATTTAGTTAACTTAAAGGGGTAGTTCAACATTTTGGGACATTCGCTTATTCGTTTTCTCGCAAAGAGGGAGATGAGAAGATTGGCTTATAGCTTAACATAACAATTGACGCTGACTGGCTCCGTCCAAAGTTAACGGCCTCTCAGGTCTTTTAAAGGTCTTTTAATTCTCCACCCTCGAAATGATCATTTGTTTACCAATTACTCACGCAGTGAAGAAAAAAAAATGTCCCGCCATGCCTCCTCAGTGAACGGAGAAAACTAAAATAGAGAAAAATTCTGAACGCCAATACTATATCAAAACCTGTTTATAAACTCACACAACTCGTGGAGTATAATCCAAGTCTCACTTTGTGCATAACCATGCTCACTACTCCCCAGACACATCCATCTTTACTAAAAAAAAGAAAGCATGGACGAGTAGCGCGTCTGTGCAAGCGTGAGACGATGCGGAGCTACAAAGTTTTCTTCAGGAACTCAAGGTAACGCGGGGTGCATATTTGATATACAAATGGTCATTTTGATGGTGAAGTTTTCCCTCACTTATTAACATATCTCAAGAACAAAAACTGTAAAATAAAAATGGCAATTTGTTGGTTTATGGGTTTTGTGTGTCAAACACAATATTTGGGGCGGGAACTTTTTAAAGTCTTGTACTATCTGTGAGGTTGCCAGACAATCAATGGATCTATGCCTGGCTCAAAGCACTTTTTATTTTTTCACCCTGTAGATTGATTCTTTCACTTTATAACATTTCAAAACATAGAGAATCTTTGCTAACGTTAAAATCTTGTTAGTGTACCATCACATGTTTGTTTTTTCCCACATTTTGGAAATCTTACAAAAAACAGGCAAAAACGTCTGTAAATAACAGCTTCTTTGTGACAGGGACTGGCGCTGATGACGGAGCCCCAGCAGCACCAAGTCGTCCTCTCACTACCGCAGCTCGTCTCTACGTGTATGCACTGCATGGCTGCCTCTGTGAGGTGGCCTTCACTGCCGTGTGTGACTGGTGCAGCACCCAGGACAGTAGGCTGGCGGGCCACAGCAGCCTGTGGGCGCTGCCCATGTACGCCATCGCCATCTACCTCATTGAGGTCCTGAGAGCCCGGCTGCTGGCTCGCCGTCTACCACTACCAGCGCGTCTGGCGGCCTACACCATGTTCATCTACCTGTGGGAGTTCAGCTGGGGGGCGGGGCTGAGTTTGCTGGGGGCCTGTCCCTGGGACTACTCAGGTTACAGCTACAACCTGGGAGGACTGGTAACTCTGGAGTACGCTCTGCCCTGGACGGTGGCAGCATTCATAGCTGAGCAGCATGTGATCGGGAACACTCTGAGGATAAGACTGCACAACTGAATGGATACCAGTCTGGAAAACTGCGCTTCCAAAAGCAACTACAAAGCATTTATGGACATTGTTTTTGACATATTGATTTTTAAAAAGGTTTAAAAAGCATGTTGCACATCCCTGAGTTGTGCCAATAAATCTAACAATGTTTTAATTTCAATCTGTGAGCGTTTTTCTTTCTCTTGCTGATTAAAATAAGACGGGACCATTGCATACTAGGAAAACTGTTTTGGTAGCGTAATGTATGACAGCTTTAAAGTAATAGTATGGCCTTTTGGGAAATAAATTAATTTCATTTTTTGCTAGAAGTTAGATATGAAGATAGACACATTCTCATATCTGTACGTTAGAAACAAAGCAGCTAAGAGATGCTTAGCTTAGTTTAGCTTTGCGTAAAGACTAGAAAAAGAAAGAAAGAGCTAGCTTGGAGTAAAGTAGTAAATAGTAGTAAATTAGTAAAGTAAATAGTGTAAAAAAAGCAAGTTGTGGTTTCACCATAGACAAGTGGACGTAGTCATTGTGACATCACCTATTGGTTTGTGGACTGCCGTTATGAAGCATTCAATTTGACGATTTGGCCATTGCCATCTTGACTTTTTGCAAACGATGAACGGAAGTTACCATATTTGGAATGCAGAGAAGCGGCGTAGAGATGCCGTAAACGGCTCTGGTAGCGGTAGCAACCTGTAAATCACAGTAAGCCCGCCCTAAAGCATAGTTCTCTTTATGGTCTATTTGACTCTAAATGGACCATAATTTACTAAATGAACATCATGCTGTATTGAAGACTTGCAACAAAAGAGACCATAAACTCATGTTTACAATGTTTACTGTGGTAATAAATCAAGTGAGAAGTAGAGTCATCTTCTCACAGACTTCCACACAATCAGACTTCTTTTTGCAACCAGAGGAGTCGCCCCCTGCTGGTCAGAAGAGAGAATGCAGGTTTTAAGACACTTCCTCATTGGTTTCACTCGGCCGAACCGGAGGTTGCCGCCTGGGTTTTACGGGGGTTTAGTGCTAAACTATAAGTTAGCCAGGCGTGACGACTCCCTGGAGTGTCTGCTTGTTGCCTGTCACTACGCTCATCTGCTCGTCGCCAATAAATTGTTCAACCACAGAATTCCCTGTAAAACCACAGATTGTAATTTTAACATGTCTGTTTGGGAATTAATGAAACACATGGCATATGTGGGTTAGTTAATCAGTTT
>NW_022281957.1:0-9045 GCF_004355925.1 Anarrhichthys ocellatus | reverse complement strand
CACACACACACACACACACACACACACACACACACACACACACACACACTCATTCCCTGCTATGGGGCACAGTTCAAAATGATGAAAGCCTCTCGTGCAACATGGCAGACAAAGCAATCGGTTTAAAGACATATCAAATATATAATTGGTAGTAGCTCCAAAAATGTAATAATTTCCTCTTTTACAATTAGTGAAAAAGTCCATAATGTAGCACACTTAATGAGTCACCAAAGTAAATCAAAAAAAAAAATGTTTGTTTGATTTTCTTTTTCACAATATTGGCCAGCTTGTCCTTGTTCATCCTTTCGCTGAGTGTCCTGGAGCTTTTGCCGGGACAGCTTGACTGCTGAACTGCGTTGGTTCACCCCTTATGTTCCCATGGTGTCTGTCTGACGCATCAGGCTGGAGCCACGGCCATAGATCGGTCCGTTAATAAACATGATCGCATCGTTCTCCTTTTTAGAAAGCCCGTTTCTATTTGCAGGCCCTGACCACCTCAGCACCCGTCAGCGGGTTCCCGATCAATACGCGCCTCCTGCTGCCTGCTCAAGGGCGTGTGAGCTTATGCGTGTCTCAGAGAGACACTGCGGCTTTCCACTTTGGAGTTTTTGGTGTCTGTATCATCTCTTTTCTCCACGCATCTCTCCCTTGCCTCAGGCCCAGCTGCGGGCGTTCATCCCTGAGATGCTGAAGTACTCGACGGGCCGAGGGAAGCCTGGCTGGGGTAAGGAGAGCTGCAAGCCAGTGTGGTGGCCAGAGGACATCCCTTGGGCCAACGTCCGCAGTGACGTCCGCACGGAGGAGCAGAAACAGAGGGTGAGAAAAATACTGCAGTAATGACATCATACTTTGGTACTTTGCAGAGAAATACTGGTTCCCGTAGCCCCCCCTCCCTCCTTTTCAAATGGCATTTGTTCCTAGAAGAAATTCGTAGAATAACTTGCCGTATTAACTTGTATTTATGTTTCCCAAAGGTGTCTTGGACGCAGGCGTTGCGGACCATCGTGAAGAACTGCTACAAGCAGCATGGCCGCGAGGATCTGTTGTATGCTTTTGAAGATCATGTAACCACGACAACCACCACCCATCACCATCTGACCACTGCGCAGAGTATCGCTCACCTTGTGCCCCAACAAACTGTGGTACAGACCGTCAACAACCCTGACGGAACGGTCTCGCTCATCCAGGTACATTTTTAGTTCTTGTGCACTTTTACAAATCCCAATCTTTTTCAGTAATTCTTCACCCCCCCCCCCTTTTTTTTTTTTTGACTGCACCCCTTTTCTCTCAGGTTGGCACAGGACACACAGTTGCCACCTTGGCAGATGCCTCAGAGCTGCCCGGTGTGACGGTTGCGCAGGTCAACTACACCACCGTCACTGATGGAGAGGTACAACCTCATGTGCAATACACATACCACAAATCACTTTTTTATTACTACAACACACATGTATTTACCACACACAGACTGTAGTAATACACTTGATAGATCTAATAAGACGTGTGCCTAAGAAACAAGACTGCAGCAAATTTAGGGTGTAAAGCACACTTGACGGGAGCTGTCCGTTCAGCACCACAACATCAAAACACAAGCCAGATAACCAACAATCCAATAACGGTAACAGTTTCACACAATCTGTTTCGCCTAACCTCAGATACTCATTTGTTTTCCTTGTGAAATTATATATTTTCCCTCTGCAGGTGGAGCAGAACTGGGCCACCCTCCAGGGCGGCGAGATGACAATCCAAACTACTCAGGCCTCAGAGGCCACGCAGGCAGTAGCATCCCTGGCAGAAGCCGCTGTAGCTGCCAGTCACGAAATGCATCACGGAGCCACAGTCACAATGGCGCTTAACAGGTGAGGGTGGGAGGAGTGAATATGTTTTTTTAAGGCTTTAGGGGAATATGGCTGTTAAAGTTAGAAGTAAATAGCATCTTGATGTTGTTTAGGTGGCTTTAACTTTGTATGGCTGCGGGCAACGTTAGAAAGGTATTTTGTTATTTTAATATTCAGGATCAGTGAGTTGTGCCATTCTCATCAACTGGATGAGAATGGCACAACTGTCGGGGCAGGTTACCGGCTTCCCCTGGAGGACGAGTCAACTGCCTCTCATCCTAGTTCAGCATCTAATTAATTAGCCTGGAGCTTTGATAGAGGCAGGGCTCACAAGTCCATGTGCTCAATGGCTCAGTATGATTTTCTTTACTAAGAAAACACTAGTGCATGTGTTAAATGCTTGATTGCTTAGTAGTGCGACTAAAAGCAACAGGCTGTCTGCAGCTTCTGGAAATAGTCTTGCAAGACGAATGTCTTACCTGCGGCCACTCTAGTAATAGAAGATGCACAGGGATTGTTGTTGGTGTAGTGCTTTTCTGGAGGGAAATCAGCGACACACAATTATATTCAGGTGGGATCTACCATAGGATCTTGAATCATGTCCATGGAGGGCCACGTTTCTGCAGGATCTGATTACAACGCAACAGTACAGCAGGTTGAAAGTGTGCTCATGAACAGAATTAGTTGGTGGTCTTTGGCTGAAACTATCTTTTATGTTCATGATCTTTCATATTGTCACTAAAGGTTTTAAACTTGCCAGATTAATCAGTCAGACTTGCTGAGATGCTCACATGTTAGCTGGTTCTTCACTGCAGTATTGTCAAGGCAATAATTTCAGATGTGTATGGGTATGTCCCATTGGGGCTTGTTACCTGCACCCACCTGAGTCCTCCCCTCCCCCCCCCTCCCCTCCCCTGTTTACCCATGCCGAGCTACTCTGGGCTCTCTGCTCCACAGGCTCTGGAACATTTTGTCTCTGCTTCCCAGCTCCAGAGGGAGAATAGAGCCTCTTTCTCCCACTATCTTTTCTGCTGTGTGGACATGGATTGCCATCTTGAAGCCTTGAGTTCTGCATTTTGGCCAGCTCCATCTTGGCTTTTTTGCAACCAGAAGTGATACGAGAGGCTACATGTACAACTAAATGCTGACTAAGACATTTTTAGGCAACCAAAACCTAACTTTCATGAACTGAAAACACACCGGCGTGAAAGGGTTGAAGTTCGAAGACGAAAACACCTAGAGCTGCCAACGCTGTGGTAGCGAGGCCATAAACTCATGTTTACAATGTTTACTGAGGTAATAACTCAAGTCAGTAGAAGGGTACATTTTCTCACAGACTTCTATACAGTCAAGCTTTGGCTGGCTATTAGAGGCACTGCAAGTTTAAGGCACTTCCACATTGCCTCCACTTTTCAGAACCTGTGCAAACACAATTAGTAAATTCCTCTCATTGCCAACCATTTAATCTTGATGGTGCACAGCAGGCTGTAGTTTGATAAAACAAGATATTTACTGCTAAGAAGGAAAACCACAGCATTTACACCAATATGACAGCAAGAATAATCAGAATTCAATATCTGTATTCAAGACTCGATAAGGATTATTTTACTGCTATTTGTCTCACTGAACAACAATCCATTTGGGCGTCATCCACTTACAACCGTGTGAGTGCACCATTACTGCTTACTGCCTCTGTCTGTACTCTCGTAGCTCCGCCTCCCCTTATCCGAGCGTCTGAAGTTCTATCTCAGATGTGATTATCGGCCAAGCTGTGAACAGTTCCATTAGTTCATAACGAAGCTGGTGCGGTAATAGGCTCGTGGTAATTCCACTGGGTAGATTTGGTCAATAAAACTGCTTTGTTAGACCCGTAGCACCTGGCCTTTCGGAAGATGTGACAGATTCTCTATAAGTCCAGACTAGAAAAGCCTCTTACAGCTCATACACTCCTACCTCTTCACCCCTCTCTGTAATAACCCTTGCCTTTGTGAGCTGACTACGCGCGTGTGTGTGTGTGTGTGCGTGTGTGTGTGTGTACTTTGCTTTGTACAAATGATTGTATCTGGAAGCTTAGAGTACATCCATCTGATATGTGTTTAATAACAGAAAATGTTAATTTTCCTGTGTTTTTGTACACTGTAATGGGTGTGTGTTCTTGTGTGTTGCAGTGAGGCAGCAGCCCATGCTGTAGCGACGTTGGCAGAGGCCACTCTACAAGGCGGAGGGCAGATTGTCCTGGCAGAGACAGCAGCTGCTGTCGGGGCACTGGCAGGGGTTCAAGATGCCACAGGTACCTATTCACCAATGATGTTATCAACAAGCAAAATACACCACAAATAACAATTTACATAGAGTCATATACAGTATACGGTCTCTTCTGTTTTTGCCTATAGCACTAGATGATAACTTCTCCCTATATAATAGACACCCAATAGTTCAGTGAGCTCTAAATATCGATGTTTATTTCTATTTAGGGCAGTTGGAGACTCCAGTGATCTCTCAAAAAGATGATTATTTTGTGATGAATGGAAATATAACAGAAAACAGAATTATTTTAGCAAGATTTTTTTTGACATACCATCTTTACTGATTGGAACGTGTGTGTTCCCCAGCCAATGGCATGTCTAATTAGTCTCACTAAGTTTAAGCTTCCCTGCAGTAGCAGTGCGGCCTCTTGAGCTCCTACGTACACTCTAATCTACTCTGTGCTGATGTGACAGATGGTGTGTTTTTTGTGTGTGTATCTTGTAGCAATACTCCCCTCCTTTTAATGATACCTTAGCTGTGTGACCCCATCGTCAACCTCCTTACATGCATTACTTCATTCACTGCTCTGGCAATGCGTCTGCTGAGATTGAAGCAGTTTGTAACGACATTCTCCGATCCTTGTTGGAGAGCATTGACAAAAAATGTAAAGATAATGCTTGACAATGATTAGTGGGTACGCTGCTAAGTTGATTACTAAATGTAGACTGGAAATATCAGGGGCCTATTCCACATAAATACAGGTATTTTTACAACATATTTTCTGGCCTTTCCTGGTGTTAACCATGACATGGCTTCTCATCGTCACATGTCAAATAAGACTCAATGCCTTTTGTAATTAGGTGTGTCAATTTGATTGTTCATGTCGCAAGTGCGATTCAAAAGCGAATTCTTTCTCATTTCAGTTTTGGAAACTATGGTTTGATGCATTATCATTTCTTTATCTTTATGTGTTATTATTAATATTGCCATCCTTCCATATTGATTATTGCTGGTGCCGAAAACAATTCAATCATCTCTTTTAGCAGATCGAGGCTATGAATCATGGTCATTTATAATCAATGCAATGATACAACAAATTGATCTTCGCCACACAGTTCGTAATGCTAACAAACGTAAACATCAAAGTCCATTTCTAGGAAATATAACGGGAAGTTCTTCTGAGACAAAAGGGTTTAGTTACACACACACTTAATCAGCTGTCAATCTTTTTTTCTTATTTCTATCTTCTAGTCAGCACCATCTTACGGTGGGATAAACACACACACACACACACACACACACTATCCTAGGGGCATGAACAGGATCCTCAGGGGCGCTGCTAAGAAGGACCAATCCTCTCCGTTATCAGTCCATGGTCTAATCACAGGGCCAGCTGTCAGCATGCAGCCCCCAGGTTCCCTTGTTTGGCTAAATGCATTCACACATATACATGTCGCATGAATATAGGTATTTTCTAAATTAAACAAGTGTATCTGCATACCTATTTGTACCTGTGTTTTCTCACTCGTTTATACCAAACCATAAATCTGTCTTTTCTTTTAAATCACTGCTGGGAAGTATGTCTCTAGATGCTTTCACCTAATGTAGCCTTCCAGCTGGGACACCAAATGGGGCGTTAAATGGCAGGAATTTTATTCCAACATTGGTACCCCTTGGATGTTTCCATCGGCTAAACAATTTAACTTTTTTAATAAATCTGGTTTCTCAAAATGAAATTGAATTTCAGAGAAAGTACAGTAATAACAGACAACAAAAATATGTACAATTTGTATACTATTGTAATTTCAAGTTAATCAAATCTAACTCCGGAGCCTTTGTAGTTTGACATCTTGCTTCCTCAACCATAAGGAGTCATTTGGCTGCAATAGCTCACTTTAAACAACTAATGGAGCTGCCAAAGCCAGTCCTCCTCCTGAGTATTGACCTTAGCTAATCACTGAAGTGCTACACGGTGGAGCGCTCCATTTGAAGTGCAGCGGCCCAGACAATGCTGATTGGCTTGTGTAGCGACCCTTCGCTGTGACACAGGCATGCAGACACACACTAATACATACACACGGCCACACCGCATACAACCCTTAATGTCTAAGTAACAACGTTCAAGTGGCCAAATGAGGCCCTCCACTCAGTAACTGTGCTACGTCTGTATGTCACTGTGCCAGGTCCAATGCCCTCTTCCCTAAGCTCTCCTCCATAATCACCGCCAGCACAATTACCTGCATCAGCGAAACTTAGAACTGTCACAAATCACTGGCGAGTGGGCTGATCAAGGGCCCACATTAAAAGGACCAACAATTACAAGCTAGCCCAGCAACAGGGGCCTGATTTAATTTAGTGAGACTTGAAAGATGAACAATTGTGACCATGCATTATATATTTTTGTACTTCTTTTCTTTTCTTTAAATCTTTAAATATTGTAGGCATTGAAATGATTCAAGTCCAGTGTCATAGCTCACATTGTTGGGAGTGGGCATTAGCCACTGCCATCCTCTACACTGACCTTCTTGCCTGCCTGTGACAGCTTGCAGGGTGGGGCAGAGGCCCACGTGACTGCAGCAGTAATCCCTACAGAAACACACACACACAGCTGGGCATGGCGGAAGTGAGCCGAGGACGTTCAATCGGACCGTTTATCAGAAATACCGTCTCTGTAACATGGCTGCCTCCCAAACACCGTGTCAAACACAGTCTAGTGTTTGTTAGCATCAGGGCTGCAACTAATGATTCTTTTTACTTTTTTCACTAAACAATGAATGTTTCAGTCTATAAAATGTCAAATAGTCGTGCATGTCCTTTACCAGAGACCACGGTGATGCTTTCACATCGCTTGTTTAATCCAAACAGTACATAATGCTGCAAATTCTCACATTTGAGAATCTCAAACCAGCAAATGTTCAATGATAAATGACTTGAATGATTAATCAATTGCTAAGAAATGCCGATAAGCTCTTTCATCCCAAGGCGTCAATTCTTGTTTTATCTGACAAAGAGTCGAAAACTATTCAATTCAATTCAAAATCATACGAGGAAAAAAGGGAATTCTTGCTCCCCCAAATGCTACCTGATGAATTTGATTTAAATGTAATACTCATTTATTAGAATTATTACTGTGTCTAAAACATCTCTGCTTCTATCCCTCAGGTCTGGTCCAGATCCCAGTCAGCATGTACCAGACGGTAGTGACCAGCCTCGCCCACGGCAACCGGCCCGTCCATGTGGCCATGGCGCCCGTCTCCACGCGCATAGACAACACCGTCACGTTAGACGGACAGGCGGTGGAGGTTGTGACCCTTGAACAGTGACAATTAAGGCCCTGGAAGGAGTAGGAGGCACTGAACGAGATCTGTTTATCCTACTGGTTTCCAGCACATCACTCTGTGTACAATGTCAAATATATTTTAAATGTACATCTGCAGGGGAAGTGAAAGTGAGTTATCAATGTGTTTACTATGTAAAGATATTGCTTTTCGTTGGTGTAATTTTTCTCTCATTTAGCTTTGTGTTTTTTTTGTTGGTTTTTTTTTTTTAGCTCTGTGATGTTGAGTATTTAGTATTTATTTCTTTAAAACGAACATTTACTTAATACAAAGATGAACCAAAAAGCCCGGGAGGAAAGCCACCACTGCTTCACCCACAGTGTGTAACTGTCACTGTTCTGGATTTTCATTATCGTCTTATGTGCTTGACTGTTTTTGTTTTTAGGATGCATTTACAATTCGGTGCCATTGTCGGAGATCCCTCTTCTTCTGTTTCCCATTATCCTTAATTACTATTCTAAAATTTCACTGTTTCCACCTCAACCCTCAAACTCCAGCATCTGAGCTCCCAGGAATTTCTCACATTAGATTATGAAATATTATGTTGAATTACCATGTTGTTGTGTGCTTTTCCCTGTGCTGTTTTAGTGTAGTCCATGCACATGCCAAGATTTGTGAAGACTCAGGATATACATTAAGCTGTTTTTTTACTGCTGGACTGCTGAGCTGTCTTCCTGAAGCAGCCATTTTGTCGACCAGATCCATTTATTTACAGTGCATGGATAGAGGCACCCCTTGCTATGTTATTTTTTTAACATAAACGTGTATGTTACTGAGGAGCTGTTGGTCTGCATCACTTTGTATATCACAGGAAGTTCATATTCTTGGACAGGGGCTGCATATGCTAATATCAAAAATCTTGCAACATAAAAAAAATTTGCTTGCTTGCCAAGAATCAACTTGGTTTAATGCAGCTGTAATAGTTGGTTCAACTCACCACTATTTCAAAATGAAGTCCAATAAAATGACTTACTGTTCACCATTCACTCCGTTTCTCTGGATTATTAGCACACCGTGTTATGCCCTCGTCCAAGAGTCCCTCTGCTTAACGAGACACACTCCTTCAAACAGTCAAAGAATGATGGAAACATCCAATGATGTACCACCATTTAGTTTTGACAGTATGAGAAAGAAGTAAAACTGAAATGAAATAAAGACCATAAAGGAAAAAATATGTACATTAAGCCTCAATAATATACTTTGTTCTCGCCTCTGCTGCTTGCCGTAGAAATTCTTCTCATCAAATCCATCCTAGGCTGATGGGAAGTCTGTATCTATGGATACAGGAACCAACGGGCGAGTATTCACGGAGACTTCCGCCATGGATGTGGTCAAGACTTCATATAGATGAGCTTTGATGGGCCAACCTTCAACAGCATGCAATGCAGGGTGCACCTCATAAGTCCTTTCAGTCACTCCCTCCCTTATGTGATGCGTGCAGAGGGGCGAAGACCCATCTACAGCCATTGTTGTTCAGATAACCTTCCACTTCCTTATTGCTGCAGCTCTCTGCAGGCCCTAGCAAAATATGTACCACAATAAGAACATATCTCTTTGGGTGGTCCTCTGATGCACTTATGAAGCTCAAATCGACTTGATGGCCTTAATATATATATATATAT
>NW_022281956.1:0-9046 GCF_004355925.1 Anarrhichthys ocellatus | reverse complement strand
ACACACACACACACACACACACACACACACACACACACACACACACAACTGACTATAGGATGTTTGCTGGCATTTATCCCACTGTTCTTGTCATCCTCTTGTTGTTATGTCTATGTATTGCCTCTTGTCTTTCAATAAAAAAATAAAATAAAATAAAAAAGGAGGGAGTGAGGGAGTGAAGGGGTGAGAGAGTCAAGGAGTAAGTGAAGGAGTCAAGGAGTGAAGTAGTAAAGGAGTGAGGGAGTGAAGGAGTGAGACATTGAACACAATGACGTCATTCCATCAAACTAAAAGCTTTGATAACTTATGATGACAGCATATTTGGTACCACAATTTGATTGGCTTTTTTTGAGAGTAGGCAGAGTTAGACGTGTGTGTTGAATTTCAAGTAAATCGGACAAACTGGGTGAGAGGCGCCGCCGGTCCAACTTCTAGGAGGCGCTAGAGAGCCAATGTCAAACTCAAGCATGAGACCTAAAATATCAAAGGTTTCACCATTTAAACTCTGGTGAGTTCAGGGTCACAATAAACCACTTTCAATAGAGTCCTCAAGGCCCGACTTCATCGGTTGCTCGGGCCCTAACTAAGACATTGAACGCAACAGTGTACTGACACATTGAACGCAACACTGTACTGAGACATTGAACGCAACACTGTACTGAGACATTGAACGCAACACTGCTGAGACATTGAACGCAACACTGTACTGAGACATTGAACGCAACACTGTACAGACACATTGAACGCAACACTGTACAGACACATTGAACGCAACACTGTACTGAGACATTGAATGCAACACTGTACTGAGACATTGAACGCAACACTACTGACACATTGAACGCAACACTGTACTGAGACATTGAACGCAACACTGTACAGACACATTGAACGCAACACTGTACTGAGACATTGAACGCAACACTGTACAGAGACATTGAATGCAACACTGTACTGAGACATTGAACGCAACACTGTACAGAGACATTGAATGCAACACTGTACTGAGACATTGAACGCAACACTGCTGAGACATTGAACGCAACACTGTACTGAGACATTGAACGCAACACTGTACAGACACATTGAACGCAACACTGTACAGACACATTGAACGCAACACTGTACTGAGACATTGAACGCAACACTGTACTGAGACATTGAACGCAACACTGTACAGACACATTGAACGCAACACTGTACTGAGACATTGAACGCAACACTGTACAGAGACATTGAACACAACACTGTACTGAGACATTGAACGCAACACTACTGAGACATTGAACGCAACACTGTACTGAGACACATTGAACGCAACACTACTGACACATTGAACGCAACACTGTACTGACACATTGAACGCAACACTGTACTGACACATTGAACGCAACACTGTACTGAGACATTGACGCAACACTGTACAGACACATTGAACGCAACACTGTACTGAGACATTGAACGCAACACTACTGACACATTGAACGCAACACTGTACTGACACATTGAACGCAACACTGTACTGACACATTGAACGCAACACTGTACTGAGACATTGAATGCAACACTGTACTGAGACATTGACGCAACACTGTACAGACACATTGAACGCAACACTGTACAGAGACATTGAACGCAACACTGTACTGAGACATTGAACGCAACACTGTACTGAGACATTGAACGCAACTTTACTTTTGCTTTCTGTCTCACATGTGTGTGTGTGTGTGTGTGTGTGTGTGTGTGTGTGTGTGAGAGAAATTTAAAAAAAAAAAAAAGTTATTTTACTTTAACAGGTTTCAGATTTAAGTGATCTTAAGAACAGAGTTCATCGATCAAATAAACATTGACGAACTTTTGTAACGTTAGCTAATGTAATCAAAGACTCTAACGTAATGTAGACGGGATGAAGGGAACATGTTGGGCTCGGCTCGGCGAAACCTTTAGATGTCTCCAGCAGACTCCACACATCTGATAAACATCATCTACACGCGTCCTTCCGCCAGTTAAACACACGTCTCTGAATGGAGTCTGGCTCATTTGGCAGACGCTCCGGACTCACCGGACCACGTTCAGATTCTCAGCCGAGTCCAGGAGCACGAACACGGTCTGCGGCTGCAGGATCCCGGCCTCCTGCGGCTCCGGGTCGGCTCCGATCTGGGTCCGGTTCTGGTCCGAGCTGACCGCCGACATGACTCCAGAGACTTTATTTCTTTATCAAAAACACTCCCAGCAGCCACCGCGGGATCAAAGTGTCCCAGCAACGTGTTTGTCATTTAAAGAGAGAGAAGTGGTCCTCTGAGCGACAGACAGGCAGACAGACAGGCAGCGTGTGAGCAGACATACGTCACACAGATCAGACAGCTCAGTGACGTAAAGACTAGAAACAATACAGTAATATGGTCATTATATATTTGAATTCATCATTTAAATATAATTTATACTATAAATACCTTCAAAATAAAATAAAATGTAGATTTCACAGGGAAGTAAATACATGTTTATTAAGTCATAATTAAATTGAATCAAACTTGTTTTTATTATGTCAGATATTTGATAAGATATCGTTTTTAAAAACTTTTTAAAACGATATCTTATAAAATGATAATAAAGTGAATAAAGAGTTCTTTATCGTTTATTGCTGTATGAACAGAAAGCTTTACTCAAAATAACATATTTTATATATTTAATGGTTTTGTGTTTCATTAAGATTTTAAATGTATTTAATAATAGTAATGATAAGTCTACATTAAATATAATTGAAGGTATTAAATGTGTAATAAAGTTATGAAAGTCTCTTGTGTGTCATGTGGCGTTTTCTACTTCTTCTGTTTCTGTGTCTCTCCTTCAGGGGGCGGGGCTAAGCGCCTGGACCGATCTCCTCCCGACCAATCAGCTGCTGATCTGCTCACCACCGGCCAATAGGACTGTGGCTTCGTTCGCTGACAACCAATGAGCTGCTGCTGCTAAGAGCCGCCGTCTTGTTTGTTTGTGTTCTCTTACGGGAAGTGACATTGGCGGAGAAATCCGACGTGACGTCGGCTGATCGGCAGAGCTCAGAGTGACAGGAGAGCTGTCCAATCAGAGGGCCAGAGGGGGCGGGGCGTCATTAAAGACGGGGTGACGTCACAGACACATTCATTAAAAAGTTTGTTTCAAAGATAATAATTATGATAATTGTTATAATAATGATAATATATTGTTAAAACACATTAAACTATGACACATTTCAAAAGTAAACAAATAGTATCAGCTAACTGTCCTGAGATGATATTTATTAAATGATTATTACTGATGCATTCAGAGGTAAATAAAGTCGTGGCTGGTTGAACTGAATTATTTTACTAAAAGTAACTGTAGTGCAGTAAAAAGTACAATATTTATTCTGAGATGTAATAGAACATGGTAATACTCGAGTAAAGTACCTCAAAGTTGTTCTTAAGTTCAGTACTTCAGTAAAATGTACTTACTTACTAGTATTTAGAACGTATAGTTCATTTCGCTATCAATATATTAAATATAGATTCTACAGTATGACAATCATTTATTGACATTCGGTTTGTTTTTTGGTAAAATGTTGTATTCATAAATGTAAATTGAATTTAGAAAAATGTAATATTTAGTTGAAAAATGCTTGACAGGAATAAACTACTGTTTCTTGTGAAGCATGAATGAACTTCAGCTGCTTGGTTATGATTCATAAAGACAATAAATGATCCAATCCTTGAAAGCAGTACAACTAGTAGTAAAGTAGTGTGTGACGACCCTCCTCCTCCTGTCATACACTAGGTGCCCTGTGTGTTTCATTTGTTACAGGTGCTGATCGGAGACTCGTCTGCTGGATGAGCCTCACCTGTGCCGGTGTGGCTCTGCCTTTAAATACCCTCTCCAGTTGGCAGCCGGTCTTTCTGGGAGGAAGAGCCTTGGTGGCACTGGCCTAAAACAACTACATCTGTTTATGTTTGACTACCATTTAACTTGTGTTGCTGCTGCTGTTAAAAATAAAATTGTTTCTTTTTAGCAGCCAGCTTGTTGTCTCCCTTGTTTTGTCTCAGTCTTTGAGCTGGGCTGTGACAAGTGCAGCAGTAGCACCTCCAGTGTTCAGTTTTTATGTTTTTATTTCATTTAACATATGTATTTTCTCACAGGAGGGCATCATGGGAAACAGGATGGAAGGCAGTGGCCGGCCACTAACCAATAACCTGCAATCAACCAACCAACCAACCAATCAATCAATCAACCAACCAATCAACCAACCAACCAACCAACCAATCAATCATCAATAATCGATAATAACAAGATACCTCTACAACAGGAAGAACAACACACCACCACGCTGCTGTTACACCCGGAGACAGAGATGCTGTTGGTGTTGGTAAATGACATCACAGCCAGTCCTCCTCTGATTGCCTGTTAAAGGTGCAGCGTCTTCACCAGGAACTGGACATCACAGTGTGCTAGCTGCTAGCTGCTACAGCTAAACGTTACTGATGACCACTGTCCTCCCGTCTCCTGGTGCGGAGGAACAGACGTAAAATATTAGTCGTCATTTCAGCCATTTTGGATTTAATCCAGTAAATCTATTGGAGCGTAGCGCCGGTTAGCGCCTCAGTAAACACAAAGATGGCTGACGACACCCGTTGAGGATTATTTTGACCGGCTCTGAGAATTGTTCGTGTTCGTTAGTTATAAAGAGCTCAGATTATTTATACTTGTTCCATGTTTAGCTTCATCTCTGTGGAGGTCTCCAAGGTAACAGCAGCCCATAATAGTCCAGAACACCGTGACCGTCTGATGAGGAGAATCAGAAACCACTGAGATAAGAATCAGGATCAAGATCAGGATCAGGATCAGATCAGGATCAGGACCAGATCAGATCAAGATCAGATCAAGATCGGGATCAGATCAAGATCAGATCAAGATCAGATCAGGATCAGTATTAGGAGGTAAAAAAAAAAAAAAAAAAAAAATAACACTTTGGATTAAAATACAAATAAATACAAAACCACCGAGTCGTCTGATTTGGCACAAGAAAGGTTCAATAAAAGTGTAAGGCAAAATACACAGAACAGAACCAGTTAGAACCCGTTAGAACCGGTTCTATCTGGTTCTAAGCGGTTCTAACTGGCTGTAAATAAACCAATTAAAACTTGATGTAACTGGTTAAAGTGGGCGTTCACTGGTTCTGCTGACAGGCGGTTATAACTAGAGACGAACCAGAGTCTTTCCACATGAAGTCATAAAGTATTAAAAATACAACAGGACTTTATATTATAAAAAGCTTAAATGCTCATCAGAGTAGAAAAGAGATCACATTTAAAGTTCATTCATCTCAAAGCTATCGCTACGATCAAGATTCACTCATGAAGACAAAGTCACGCACATCTGTAGTGTCGAGATAGCATTGGTGAAGTTTGATTCACATGTTGTAATGATTCTGGCTAGCTAGCCCTGTAGCCGCTAGCTCCTAGCATCTTTCTGATATATCTGAATCCTCACAATAACTTAAAGAGAAGTTGTTAGCTAGCTGACGAGCTGTTTAGCTAACATTAGCTTTGTCTTCACATAAAAGCTCCGGTGGATTAGCACATTGCTAACAAGCTTACACACGAGTGACATCCACAGGTCACTCGTGGATGTTTAGCGTACGTGGTCATTAATGTTTGGATGCTTTATCAACACAGCAAGTGTCACATTATCCCTAACGGGATTTTCAATTATATCATATTTATTATTTAGTGTGGTTTGTGAGTCATCAGGAGAGCTATCCTCCGAGCTAGAGTTAGCTTGCATTAGCGGGCACTTACATCTGTTTAAACACAGGAGCATTCACTTAATAAAAGTAATTTGTGTAATAATCTCATGTTCATCTCTGACTATAACCGGTTTAAACTAGTTTAAGAGACTGTAACTGGCTTAAACTGGTTTCCAGCCCAAAGTAACAAGAAATACTAAAACATCTGATATATTAGCCAACAACTTCACTACCTCTGTATACGGAATACTGTATAGTTTTGAAAAACGTGCTTTGGCACATGAAGAGAAAGTGCACACTGATACAACACAATCAACTGTATCATACACACACTGGTCAGAACCAGTAAGAACCAGTCCAGACTGGTTAGAACCGGTCTGAAAAAAAATACTGCTCAACAGAAGTCACTCAGATTGAAATTTAAAATGTTTTCCACCACATCGAGACAACTGGTGATGATGGGAACTATAAGGCGGAGTTAGTGGCCATTTCCTTCCATTCCCAGTGAGGGAGGTCAACACACCACTAGAGTCTTTACACTTTAGCTTAGCTTAGCACACACTGAAGGTACACGGTGACAACCAGAGCCACGACCAGACTGAGCACCATGTTAGAGTTTCATCTGTTTGTTCAGGACGTGGTTAGCCTAGCACAAAGACTGGAGCAAGTTAAAATGTGAGCTTAACATAGCACAGAGGCTGGAAGCAGGGGGTAAACTGCTATCTTAGCATAGCACCAAGGCTGAAAGCCGGGGAAAACTGCTAGCTTGGCTTAGCACAAAGACTGGAGACTGGGGGAAACTGCTAGCTTAGCTTAGCACAAAAACTGGAGACAGGGGGGAACTGATAGCCTAGCTTAGCACAACGAGAACAAGAGGATTTGTTCCTTTAAGCTTCACCCTGTTAGCCGTTAATCTAAACTGTGGAGCCAAGATGGCCACAGCCGAAACACAAACAGTCTGATTGGCTCTGGCTGTGTTGGAGGGATAGCGAGCGTTAACCTTTAACCTTTACTTTAGTCACATGACCGAGGAGGTCACGGGAGAATAAATTATATATTTACAAAATCTATTTACTCTTTGTTTTCTTCTTGCATCAAGCGAACATCTAACACGACCCGGACTCATAAACACGGAGACATCAGTTCATCATCAGAATAATAACAATAATAATAATAATAATAATATCAATAATCTGTTCACTATCAAAACACTTTGTCCAAAAGCTGTTCATAGAGACGAGAGAGAAACACTGGACCACCAGAAGAGATAAGAACGAGTCTTTTCTTTTGGGCTCCGTCTAATCTCTGGATTCATTGAAACAGAGAGAATCCATCTGACCCCCTTTACAGTCCAGTCTGGATCCTGGATCCTGGATCCTCTTCAAGTCTCAGTCCGGCTTAAAAAAAATCCTCTTCAAACTTTTTACATCGAAGTCCAAAAAAACAAAACCTTCTTGATCCTTCATCATGACATCATCAGAGTCCTCATTTTTAATCTTAGTTCATTTTTCTTCCCAATCAATCAGTTAGTCGTCTGATGAATAAAAATAGGTCTCTCGTTGTCCAACAGAGTTCAAAGAGACGTCTTCAAAGGTCTCGTTGGACCGAAGACGTTCATCGCAGGTGTTTGTTGATCTGTCAGTCCATTAATCGACTGATCAGTTGATCAGGTGACTACGTTTACGTAAATACTAATATTTGATCTCATGTAAACATCGGATCAGGTCTGATCCCCAACAGGAGTATTCAGATGAATGATGGGATGTCATTCAGGGTTCAGGAGAATTCTGTCCTTTCTCCAGTCTCCGTCTGTCCTCCAGACGAACGAGGACGATGTTTAAAGGACGAGTTTTTAAATAAGGGAAAGATCAGAATATGTTGTTCATGTAAACGTAGTCAGTGTCTTCATCATCACATACATGTCGTTTCTTTGTGACTTTTTTAACCATAAAAACAAGCAAACGTTGGTTAGATGTTCAGAACGAACAAAAATAATTTAATTAAATCATGAAGTTGACTGTGTTTCAAATAGGATTCAAGGTTTCAAATTATATTTTGACTTTTTGAGACGAGACGAGAGGGGAATTTTATTTAAATTTGTATTTTTCAAGTCAAAAACTTGTTTTTGTGAAATAAAAAACTAAAACACAGACATTAAAAGAAATAAATATATTAATGATAAGTAAATAAACCACCTCAGGGACTTTATAAAAACCTGCAGTACCAGACTTCTCCAGCAGAGAGGGTTCAGGTCTAAAGGAGCAGAGGCTGCTGGGAAATGTAGTTTCCCTCCAGACAGGTGCTTTGAGTGGCAGGTTTGGACGTCAAAGTTTTAAAAGTTTCTTCTTCAGGGTAAATGGGAAACATTAAAATGTCTTCTAAGTGCATTTAAAGAGGACACGTCTGTCTTTTTATTCTCCTGTTTCCTCCGACTGTTGAGATCTACTTCCTGTTTCCAGGAAACCAAAAACTTTTTCTTTTAAAAGCAGGAAGACTCTGTTGTTGTTGTTGATCGTGTTGGGTAGCTGACGCACGTGTTGGACGTCCTGCTTCCTGCATGTGAACATCGGCGTTGGACGTAAACCGTGAGGTCCCTAACCGTCCAATCAGAGTGCGAGGCTGAGATGTTCATCACAGCAAGCTTCATGTTTCAGGAAACTTCCAATCAGAGAGCTTCTTACTGCTGATGGTTGGTGTGGAGGCGTCTCCATAGCAACAGCAGCTGGGGATTATGGGTACTGTAGTGTTTAAAACCAAACTCAGGGGAGAAAAAAAACAGTGGTTCTCATGTTTGAAGAAGAGGGAGATGCCATCTTGTGTCTGACAGTGAGGAGGAATCATGCAGTGTGTGTATGTGTGTGTGTGTGTTGAGCATCTGTGTACTGGTTGTGTAATGTTTCCAATAGAGACGGATCTTCATCCTCGTCATCCTTCCTCGTCCAATAGGATCACCTGTTCTCCCCCTCCGCTTCAGCCAGCTCCTCCCCCTCCTCCTCCCCCTCCTCCTCCAGACTCTCCACAATTGGACGGTGGACCTGAGGCTCCTCCCCCCTCCCGGCCCTCAGCAGGACGTCTATCCACCGCCGCTGAAGCTCCTCCCCCTCAGCGCTGAAGTACAGGGTCAGGTGACTCTGGGAGATCTTGAAGGCGTGGCGTCGCTCCAGCCGGTCACATGACTCAGGAAGAGAGACCTCGAAGCCAATCAGAGGAACGCTGCGCTGCGCCTTCACGTCCTAGTGGAGATCAATACAGTCTGATCAGAGTGCATCGTGGGTAACACAGAGACCAATA
>NW_022281955.1:0-9054 GCF_004355925.1 Anarrhichthys ocellatus | reverse complement strand
ACACACACACACACACACACACACACACACACACACACACACACACAACTGACTATAGGATGTTTGCTGGCATTTATCCCACTGTTCTTGTCATCCTCTTGTTGTTATGTCTATGTATTGCCTCTTGTCTTTCAATAAAAAAATAAAATTAAAATAAAATAAAAAAGGAGGGAGTGAGGGAGTGAAGGGGTGAGAGAGTCAAGGAGTAAGTGAAGGAGTCAAGGAGTGAAGTAGTAAAGGAGTGAGGGAGTGAAGGAGTGAGACATTGAACACAATGACGTCATTCCATCAAACTAAAAGCTTTGATAACTTATGATGACAGCATATTTGGTACCACAATTTGATTGGCTTTTTTTGAGAGTAGGCAGAGTTAGACGTGTGTGTTGAATTTCAAGTAAATCGGACAAACTGGGTGAGAGGCGCCGCCGGTCCAACTTCTAGGAGGCGCTAGAGAGCCAATGTCAAACTCAAGCATGAGACCTAAAATATCAAAGGTTTCACCATTTAAACTCTGGTGAGTTCAGGGTCACAATAAACCACTTTCAATAGAGTCCTCAAGGCCCGACTTCATCGGTTGCTCGGGCCCTAACTAAGACATTGAACGCAACAGTGTACTGACACATTGAACGCAACACTGTACTGAGACATTGAACGCAACACTGTACTGAGACATTGAACGCAACACTGCTGAGACATTGAACGCAACACTGTACTGAGACATTGAACGCAACACTGTACAGACACATTGAACGCAACACTGTACAGACACATTGAACGCAACACTGTACTGAGACATTGAATGCAACACTGTACTGAGACATTGAACGCAACACTACTGACACATTGAACGCAACACTGTACTGAGACATTGAACGCAACACTGTACAGACACATTGAACGCAACACTGTACTGAGACATTGAACGCAACACTGTACAGAGACATTGAATGCAACACTGTACTGAGACATTGAACGCAACACTGTACAGAGACATTGAATGCAACACTGTACTGAGACATTGAACGCAACACTGCTGAGACATTGAACGCAACACTGTACTGAGACATTGAACGCAACACTGTACAGACACATTGAACGCAACACTGTACAGACACATTGAACGCAACACTGTACTGAGACATTGAACGCAACACTGTACTGAGACATTGAACGCAACACTGTACAGACACATTGAACGCAACACTGTACTGAGACATTGAACGCAACACTGTACAGAGACATTGAACACAACACTGTACTGAGACATTGAACGCAACACTACTGAGACATTGAACGCAACACTGTACTGAGACACATTGAACGCAACACTACTGACACATTGAACGCAACACTGTACTGACACATTGAACGCAACACTGTACTGACACATTGAACGCAACACTGTACTGAGACATTGACGCAACACTGTACAGACACATTGAACGCAACACTGTACTGAGACATTGAACGCAACACTACTGACACATTGAACGCAACACTGTACTGACACATTGAACGCAACACTGTACTGACACATTGAACGCAACACTGTACTGAGACATTGAATGCAACACTGTACTGAGACATTGACGCAACACTGTACAGACACATTGAACGCAACACTGTACAGAGACATTGAACGCAACACTGTACTGAGACATTGAACGCAACACTGTACTGAGACATTGAACGCAACTTTACTTTTGCTTTCTGTCTCACATGTGTGTGTGTGTGTGTGTGTGTGTGTGTGTGTGTGTGTGAGAGAAATTTAAAAAAAAAAAAAAGTTATTTTACTTTAACAGGTTTCAGATTTAAGTGATCTTAAGAACAGAGTTCATCGATCAAATAAACATTGACGAACTTTTGTAACGTTAGCTAATGTAATCAAAGACTCTAACGTAATGTAGACGGGATGAAGGGAACATGTTGGGCTCGGCTCGGCGAAACCTTTAGATGTCTCCAGCAGACTCCACACATCTGATAAACATCATCTACACGCGTCCTTCCGCCAGTTAAACACACGTCTCTGAATGGAGTCTGGCTCATTTGGCAGACGCTCCGGACTCACCGGACCACGTTCAGATTCTCAGCCGAGTCCAGGAGCACGAACACGGTCTGCGGCTGCAGGATCCCGGCCTCCTGCGGCTCCGGGTCGGCTCCGATCTGGGTCCGGTTCTGGTCCGAGCTGACCGCCGACATGACTCCAGAGACTTTATTTCTTTATCAAAAACACTCCCAGCAGCCACCGCGGGATCAAAGTGTCCCAGCAACGTGTTTGTCATTTAAAGAGAGAGAAGTGGTCCTCTGAGCGACAGACAGGCAGACAGACAGGCAGCGTGTGAGCAGACATACGTCACACAGATCAGACAGCTCAGTGACGTAAAGACTAGAAACAATACAGTAATATGGTCATTATATATTTGAATTCATCATTTAAATATAATTTATACTATAAATACCTTCAAAATAAAATAAAATGTAGATTTCACAGGGAAGTAAATACATGTTTATTAAGTCATAATTAAATTGAATCAAACTTGTTTTTATTATGTCAGATATTTGATAAGATATCGTTTTTAAAAACTTTTTAAAACGATATCTTATAAAATGATAATAAAGTGAATAAAGAGTTCTTTATCGTTTATTGCTGTATGAACAGAAAGCTTTACTCAAAATAACATATTTTATATATTTAATGGTTTTGTGTTTCATTAAGATTTTAAATGTATTTAATAATAGTAATGATAAGTCTACATTAAATATAATTGAAGGTATTAAATGTGTAATAAAGTTATGAAAGTCTCTTGTGTGTCATGTGGCGTTTTCTACTTCTTCTGTTTCTGTGTCTCTCCTTCAGGGGGCGGGGCTAAGCGCCTGGACCGATCTCCTCCCGACCAATCAGCTGCTGATCTGCTCACCACCGGCCAATAGGACTGTGGCTTCGTTCGCTGACAACCAATGAGCTGCTGCTGCTAAGAGCCGCCGTCTTGTTTGTTTGTGTTCTCTTACGGGAAGTGACATTGGCGGAGAAATCCGACGTGACGTCGGCTGATCGGCAGACCTCAGAGTGACAGGAGAGCTGTCCAATCAGAGGGCCAGAGGGGGCGGGGCGTCATTAAAGACGGGGTGACGTCACAGACACATTCATTAAAAAGTTTGTTTCAAAGATAATAATTATGATAATTGTTATAATAATGATAATATATTGTTAAAACACATTAAACTATGACACATTTCAAAAGTAAACAAATAGTATCAGCTAACTGTCCTGAGATGATATTTATTAAATGATTATTACTGATGCATTCAGAGGTAAATAAAGTCGTGGCTGGTTGAACTGAATTATTTTACTAAAAGTAACTGTAGTGCAGTAAAAAGTACAATATTTATTCTGAGATGTAATAGAACATGGTAATACTCGAGTAAAGTACCTCAAAGTTGTTCTTAAGTTCAGTACTTCAGTAAAATGTACTTACTTACTAGTATTTAGAACGTATAGTTCATTTCGCTATCAATATATTAAATATAGATTCTACAGTATGACAATCATTTATTGACATTCGGTTTGTTTTTTGGTAAAATGTTGTATTCATAAATGTAAATTGAATTTAGAAAAATGTAATATTTAGTTGAAAAATGCTTGACAGGAATAAACTACTGTTTCTTGTGAAGCATGAATGAACTTCAGCTGCTTGGTTATGATTCATAAAGACAATAAATGATCCAATCCTTGAAAGCAGTACAACTAGTAGTAAAGTAGTGTGTGACGACCCTCCTCCTCCTGTCATACACTAGGTGCCCTGTGTGTTTCATTTGTTACAGGTGCTGATCGGAGACTCGTCTGCTGGATGAGCCTCACCTGTGCCGGTGTGGCTCTGCCTTTAAATACCCTCTCCAGTTGGCAGCCGGTCTTTCTGGGAGGAAGAGCCTTGGTGGCACTGGCCTAAAACAACTACATCTGTTTATGTTTGACTACCATTTAACTTGTGTTGCTGCTGCTGTTAAAAATAAAATTGTTTCTTTTTAGCAGCCAGCTTGTTGTCTCCCTTGTTTTGTCTCAGTCTTTGAGCTGGGCTGTGACAAGTGCAGCAGTAGCACCTCCAGTGTTCAGTTTTTATGTTTTTATTTCATTTAACATATGTATTTTCTCACAGGAGGGCATCATGGGAAACAGGATGGAAGGCAGTGGCCGGCCACTAACCAATAACCTGCAATCAACCAACCAACCAACCAATCAATCAATCAACCAACCAACCAATCAACCAACCAACCAACCAACCAACCAATCAATCATCAATAATCGATAATAACAAGATACCTCTACAACAGGAAGAACAACACACCACCACGCTGCTGTTACACCCGGAGACAGAGATGCTGTTGGTGTTGGTGAATGACATCACAGCCAGTCCTCCTCTGATTGCCTGTTAAAGGTGCAGCGTCTTCACCAGGAACTGGACATCACAGTGTGCTAGCTGCTAGCTGCTACAGCTAAACGTTACTGATGACCACTGTCCTCCCGTCTCCTGGTGCGGAGGAACAGACGTAAAATATTAGTCGTCATTTCAGCCATTTTGGATTTAATCCAGTAAATCTATTGGAGCGTAGCGCCGGTTAGCGCCTCAGTAAACACAAAGATGGCTGACGACACCCGTTGAGGATTATTTTGACCGGCTCTGAGAATTGTTCGTGTTCGTTAGTTATAAAGAGCTCAGATTATTTATACTTGTTCCATGTTTAGCTTCATCTCTGTGGAGGTCTCCAAGGTAACAGCAGCCCATAATAGTCCAGAACACCGTGACCGTCTGATGAGGAGAATCAGAAACCACTGAGATAAGAATCAGGATCAAGATCAGGATCAGGATCAGATCAGGATCAGGACCAGATCAGATCAAGATCAGATCAAGATCGGGATCAAGATCAGATCAAGATCAGATCAGGATCAGTATTAGGAGGTAAAAAAAAAAAAAAAAAAAAATAACACTTTGGATTAAAATACAAATAAATACAAAACCACCGAGTCGTCTGATTTGGCACAAGAAAGGTTCAATAAAAGTGTAAGGCAAAATACACAGAACAGAACCAGTTAGAACCCGTTAGAACCGGTTCTATCTGGTTCTAAGCGGTTCTAACTGGCTGTAAATAAACCAATTAAAACTTGATGTAACTGGTTAAAGTGGGCGTTCACTGGTTCTGCTGACAGGCGGTTATAACTAGAGACGAACCAGAGTCTTTCCACATGAAGTCATAAAGTATTAAAAATACAACAGGACTTTATATTATAAAAAGCTTAAATGCTCATCAGAGTAGAAAAGAGATCACATTTAAAGTTCATTCATCTCAAAGCTATCGCTACGATCAAGATTCACTCATGAAGACAAAGTCACGCACATCTGTAGTGTCGAGATAGCATTGGTGAAGTTTGATTCACATGTTGTAATGATTCTGGCTAGCTAGCCCTGTAGCCGCTAGCTCCTAGCATCTTTCTGATATATCTGAATCCTCACAATAACTTAAAGAGAAGTTGTTAGCTAGCTGACGAGCTGTTTAGCTAACATTAGCTTTGTCTTCACATAAAAGCTCCGGTGGATTAGCACATTGCTAACAAGCTTACACACGAGTGACATCCACAGGTCACTCGTGGATGTTTAGCGTACGTGGTCATTAATGTTTGGATGCTTTATCAACACAGCAAGTGTCACATTATCCCTAACGGGATTTTCAATTATATCATATTTATTATTTAGTGTGGTTTGTGAGTCATCAGGAGAGCTATCCTCCGAGCTAGAGTTAGCTTGCATTAGCGGGCACTTACATCTGTTTAAACACAGGAGCATTCACTTAATAAAAGTAATTTGTGTAATAATCTCATGTTCATCTCTGACTATAACCGGTTTAAACTAGTTTAAGAGACTGTAACTGGCTTAAACTGGTTTCCAGCCCAAAGTAACAAGAAATACTAAAACATCTGATATATTAGCCAACAACTTCACTACCTCTGTATACGGAATACTGTATAGTTTTGAAAAACGTGCTTTGGCACATGAAGAGAAAGTGCACACTGATACAACACAATCAACTGTATCATACACACACTGGTCAGAACCAGTAAGAACCAGTCCAGACTGGTTAGAACCGGTCTGAAAAAAAATACTGCTCAACAGAAGTCACTCAGATTGAAATTTAAAATGTTTTCCACCACATCGAGACAACTGGTGATGATGGGAACTATAAGGCGGAGTTAGTGGCCATTTCCTTCCATTCCCAGTGAGGGAGGTCAACACACCACTAGAGTCTTTACACTTTAGCTTAGCTTAGCACACACTGAAGGTACACGGTGACAACCAGAGCCACGACCAGACTGAGCACCATGTTAGAGTTTCATCTGTTTGTTCAGGACGTGGTTAGCCTAGCACAAAGACTGGAGCAAGTTAAAATGTGAGCTTAACATAGCACAGAGGCTGGAAGCAGGGGGTAAACTGCTATCTTAGCATAGCACCAAGGCTGAAAGCCGGGGAAAACTGCTAGCTTGGCTTAGCACAAAGACTGGAGACTGGGGGAAACTGCTAGCTTAGCTTAGCACAAAAACTGGAGACAGGGGGGAACTGATAGCCTAGCTTAGCACAACGAGAACAAGAGGATTTGTTCCTTTAAGCTTCACCCTGTTAGCCGTTAATCTAAACTGTGGAGCCAAGATGGCCACAGCCGAAACACAAACAGTCTGATTGGCTCTGGCTGTGTTGGAGGGATAGCGAGCGTTAACCTTTAACCTTTACTTTAGTCACATGACCGAGGAGGTCACGGGAGAATAAATTATATATTTACAAAATCTATTTACTCTTTGTTTTCTTCTTGCATCAAGCGAACATCTAACACGACCCGGACTCATAAACACGGAGACATCAGTTCATCATCAGAATAATAACAATAATAATAATAATAATAATATCAATAATCTGTTCACTATCAAAACACTTTGTCCAAAAGCTGTTCATAGAGACGAGAGAGAAACACTGGACCACCAGAAGAGATAAGAACGAGTCTTTTCTTTTGGGCTCCGTCTAATCTCTGGATTCATTGAAACAGAGAGAATCCATCTGACCCCCTTTACAGTCCAGTCTGGATCCTGGATCCTGGATCCTCTTCAAGTCTCAGTCCGGCTTAAAAAAAATCCTCTTCAAACTTTTTACATCGAAGTCCAAAAAAACAAAACCTTCTTGATCCTTCATCATGACATCATCAGAGTCCTCATTTTTAATCTTAGTTCATTTTTCTTCCCAATCAATCAGTTAGTCGTCTGATGAATAAAAATAGGTCTCTCGTTGTCCAACAGAGTTCAAAGAGACGTCTTCAAAGGTCTCGTTGGACCGAAGACGTTCATCGCAGGTGTTTGTTGATCTGTCAGTCCATTAATCGACTGATCAGTTGATCAGGTGACTACGTTTACGTAAATACTAATATTTGATCTCATGTAAACATCGGATCAGGTCTGATCCCCAACAGGAGTATTCAGATGAATGATGGGATGTCATTCAGGGTTCAGGAGAATTCTGTCCTTTCTCCAGTCTCCGTCTGTCCTCCAGACGAACGAGGACGATGTTTAAAGGACGAGTTTTTAAATAAGGGAAAGATCAGAATATGTTGTTCATGTAAACGTAGTCAGTGTCTTCATCATCACATACATGTCGTTTCTTTGTGACTTTTTTAACCATAAAAACAAGCAAACGTTGGTTAGATGTTCAGAACGAACAAAAATAATTTAATTAAATCATGAAGTTGACTGTGTTTCAAATAGGATTCAAGGTTTCAAATTATATTTTGACTTTTTGAGACGAGACGAGAGGGGAATTTTATTTAAATTTGTATTTTTCAAGTCAAAAACTTGTTTTTGTGAAATAAAAAACTAAAACACAGACATTAAAAGAAATAAATATATTAATGATAAGTAAATAAACCACCTCAGGGACTTTATAAAAACCTGCAGTACCAGACTTCTCCAGCAGAGAGGGTTCAGGTCTAAAGGAGCAGAGGCTGCTGGGAAATGTAGTTTCCCTCCAGACAGGTGCTTTGAGTGGCAGGTTTGGACGTCAAAGTTTTAAAAGTTTCTTCTTCAGGGTAAATGGGAAACATTAAAATGTCTTCTAAGTGCATTTAAAGAGGACACGTCTGTCTTTTTATTCTCCTGTTTCCTCCGACTGTTGAGATCTACTTCCTGTTTCCAGGAAACCAAAAACTTTTTCTTTTAAAAGCAGGAAGACTCTGTTGTTGTTGTTGATCGTGTTGGGTAGCTGACGCACGTGTTGGACGTCCTGCTTCCTGCATGTGAACATCGGCGTTGGACGTAAACCGTGAGGTCCCTAACCGTCCAATCAGAGTGCGAGGCTGAGATGTTCATCACAGCAAGCTTCATGTTTCAGGAAACTTCCAATCAGAGAGCTTCTTACTGCTGATGGTTGGTGTGGAGGCGTCTCCATAGCAACAGCAGCTGGGGATTATGGGTACTGTAGTGTTTAAAACCAAACTCAGGGGAGAAAAAAAACAGTGGTTCTCATGTTTGAAGAAGAGGGAGATGCCATCTTGTGTCTGACAGTGAGGAGGAATCATGCAGTGTGTGTATGTGTGTGTGTGTGTTGAGCATCTGTGTACTGGTTGTGTAATGTTTCCAATAGAGACGGATCTTCATCCTCGTCATCCTTCCTCGTCCAATAGGATCACCTGTTCTCCCCCTCCGCTTCAGCCAGCTCCTCCCCCTCCTCCTCCCCCTCCTCCTCCAGACTCTCCACAATTGGACGGTGGACCTGAGGCTCCTCCCCCCTCCCGGCCCTCAGCAGGACGTCTATCCACCGCCGCTGAAGCTCCTCCCCCTCAGCGCTGAAGTACAGGGTCAGGTGACTCTGGGAGATCTTGAAGGCGTGGCGTCGCTCCAGCCGGTCACATGACTCAGGAAGAGAGACCTCGAAGCCAATCAGAGGAACGCTGCGCTGCGCCTTCACGTCCTAGTGGAGATCAATACAGTCTGATCAGAGTGCATCGTGGGTAACACAGAGACCAATA
>NW_022281954.1:0-9054 GCF_004355925.1 Anarrhichthys ocellatus | reverse complement strand
AGATACTAAGTCATTATAATGAGATATTAAGTCATTATAATGAGATAGTAAGTCATTATAATGAGATAGTAAGTTGTTATAATGATTTACAAGATCTTTATTTTTCTAACACAGTGATGGAAATTGGCTTCCATAGGTTTAGGTTGAGTTACAGGTAGAAAAAAACAGACATATATGACAAATAAATGACATATAAAGAACATAAAAACACAATAAACTTCTTTGATTTACTCTTTGTTTGCAGTTTTATTTTGTTATGTGGACACATCGACACTGCAGAGATTATTCATATGATTATGATTATTAAAATGCAACAACACATTTTAGGGTTTTATTCAGGAGTTAAAAATATGATTTAATGCATTCTGTTTACTGATTTAATACTCTTAACTATATCTCCAGAGCTTCGCTACATTTTTTGCAGTTTGGACATGTGATGTTCGATATGAATAAACTTAATTAAACAAGCGGTCACCGGCTCCACCTGTTCCTTATTAATGCAGAAGTATCTCGTTGACATTAATTAAGTTATTCATTGTATTTAATCTGGCAGCTAAAGGTTCAATGAATAAAATAGTCTCATTTTCATAAAGATATAAATACGACGTATCACTTAGTATTCATATGTATCTGACGTGATGACACAGAATGGAGGAAAAAATAGATATGAGTCATAAAAAAATCTTATTTACAGAAATGTCTGAGGTCGCCCCCTCAGATCTCTCTCTGAACCCTTTGAGGGGCCTCAACCCTCAGGTTGGCAAACGCTGTATGAGAGAGCTGAGTAGTTTCGACTCAAAGGTCCTCTTACTGGCTTTGTTCCTCAGGGAGCTTTCATTAGCACCTGATGAAGACCATGTGGTCGAAAGACAATAAGTTCGTTGAGTCAAAATTACATTTCCACGATAAACCATGTTTTCATGTTTTAACAATAACAAAACATTAATAATATTAAAAACAAAAACAATAATAAAAATAACAACAGTAATAATATTAAAACAATAATAATCATGATATTAATACTACTAATAATAATATTTAAAAACAACAATAATAATAACAATATTAAAACCAACAACAATAATATTAATAATATTAAAAACAACAACACTAATAATTTAATAAAAACAATAATAATAATAATATATATTTTTTAAATAGTAAAAATAACAACAATAATAATATTAAAAACTACAACAACAATAATAATGTATTCAGTCTTCTATTAACAACTATCTTAAAGAGTCAATCGTGAGGGATGAATTATTACAAACAGCAAAAACTGAGCTTTACTGAAGACCTGGACTCTGGATCTGGTCTCTGGATCTTTGTCTGGACCACATTGTCCTGGAGGCTGTTATGGTCTTCATCTGGTCTTGGAGGCTGTTCTGGTCTTCATCCCTTCATATACAAACCCTGTTCTGTCCTCTTTAAATGTGTTTATTAATAATGGTAATAATAACTTCTTCATGTGAAGCAACAGATAAACGTTTATTTTCTTTTGAATGGAGTTCTGTGTGAAGTGCTCCACATTATGACAGAGCGGAACTAATGTTTCTGCCTGTTTTTCCTGCCCGGGAGATGATCGTGGTTGCACGCGGGAAGCCAGTGCGAGATGGCGGTCGACACACAGACCGTGTAGGACTCTCATCAGAGATATCCGCCGCGTTGTTGGTTTAAAAACCTTCCTGCCTTATCTCACATCCCTTGCTTCTGACGTGAGCTCTATGGAGGGGGGCAAACCGAACCTGGCCCTGGTCTACCAGGCGGTCCAAGCTCTGTACCACGACCCGGACCCGGCCGGGAAGGAGCGAGCCTCCGTGTGGCTCGGAGAGCTCCAGAGATCGGTAAGAAGAAAATGGGGAGAGGCCGGGGGAGGCTTTAGGTGGGGGGACCGGCGGAAGGGTTCCGAAGTGGTGCTTCTAATGTGGTCCGTTTGGACCGGGTTTAAACATTAGAACCGTACCTGTTCAATAAAAGCACAGGTGAGCTGAACTGCGCAGTCTCAGAGGAGGAACCGCAGGTTCACGTTAGCATCATAGCTAACGCTAAGCTAAGCTAAATGAATGGATCACAACACACAAACTGTGCTAGCTCTCATATGTAGCTACCTTCATTAGCTGCTGCACAAACAGGGAGGTTTATTATTATTATTATTATTAATATTGTGTGTTTTAAAGGCGGAGATTCTTCTGTTTTTAGTCCCAGAGGAGTTAAAGAAGGCCACAGCTAGCTCCGTTAGCATGTTAGGCTAATGTTAGTGTGTTGCATTAAAGTTTAGTCTCTCACGCGATCAAACGTGTCGTCACTAAAGTTTAACGGACAGGAAAAGCCTCAAAACCCAAAACCTGTTTTAAAAGCAAGAGTGCATCTATATTTATATTATTATTATTATCTGCAGGAGAGAAAACAAAACTCCAGAAATTAAAATGTTTTAAAAAATTTAAACTGACAGGGAGAGAGAGGGCCAGAGAGGGAGAGAGAGGGAGAGAGAGGGGGGGGGGGAGAGAGAGAGAGACAGACATGGAGGGAGATAGAGACAGACAGACATGTATGTATGTTAAATCGTTTTAAGCGTTTATTAATCAGTGTTTCACATATTATTATTTATTTAATTTATTTAAAGGGACCATGTACAGTTTAAACATAAATGTCTCCATTCAATGCACTGTACCAGATTCTAGGCAGGTCAACAAGGACAAGACAACACAGTAGAAGGAAAAGACATAATACAGAGATATACCATAAAAAACATACAAGACACCCAATACAACGCTACACACAAATAGCTCATCAAGAATTAGTGTGTGTCAATAAAATCAAGTCATAAAAGACCACAAGAGTTGAGGTCAGTGTGTGCAGTGTTGTGCAGTTTTTAAAAGACTTTTCAAGTTGGCTTTAAAAGTGCTAATAGTGTTGCAGCTCCTCACAACTTCAGGCAGGCTGTTCCACTGGTGTGTTGATTAGGACGTTGACTCAGTGGATGATGCGTAACATTAATTAAACAATCAACACAAATAGAAACATATTAAAATAAAGTGCACAAACACACCCGGGGGGGAGAAGGAAGTGACGCCACACGAACACAGCTGTTCACTGCTTGCTGCCTGGTTCTTGTGTTAAAAATGTTGCTTAATAATGAATAAATAAAAAAACTGCATTAACACGCGATAAAATAATTGTCGGCGTTAATTAATGAATGCGTTAACGCGATAATAACGCATTAACTTGCCCAGCACTAGTTTATATATGAGTAAATTGTCCCGGGGCTGACAGCTGCGATCACCTGTAAGTGTGATTCACAGCGTTAAATGTCGCGTGAGTTGAAGGTGTGAGAATAAACGATCACACAGTTGTTGTTGTGATGTCACTTTGTGGTTCTGGAGGTGTCACTCAAACTGGACTGCTTGCATCATTGGGGCGTGGCCAAGACTCAGACTCAGAGACTCGTTTCCTGCTGTGGTGTGGTTGTTGTTATTGGTGTGTGGTTGTTGTTATTGGTGTCTGGTGGATCTGGTTCAGCAGGTTCTGGTCCTCTTGTGTGACTATCAGCAAACACTGTGGCTCTTATAAATCCCACATCGCCCTCGTGTTTGGCTGATAGAAATGATGCTTCTGTTCCGTGTTGTACCTGCACAGGTGACCCTGGTCGCACAGGTGACGGCTGGATCTCCTTATGTATTCAGCTGAAAACGTATCTGGACTGTTGTGGTTTGTAAAGATCTGGTTCTGCACGATGTCCTGGATCATGTTGTTGTTGTTGTTCCCATGCTGCTGGTTTCTGAATGAAACCAGATCGCATGCTACTTGAATCTGAAGTAGACTAGCGTATCAGGGTCCCTTCAGGTCCAGGACTTCAGATCAGGACTCCTCATAGACCTGTTGGGAATCCACACCAGGACTTGAGTCTTGGTCTTCAGATCAGGACTCCTCATAGACCTGTTGGGACTCCCTCAGGTCTGCTGGAAACACCGATGTTGCTTTATGTTTCGGAGGTTTTGAGGACAGAATCCAAACCAGGACCAGAGTCCAGGTTTGAGGCCTGGTGGTCCGACCAGGTTTGGAGTCTGAGATCAGCAGTGTGTTGTATTCCACCAACAGAAACCACAGAAGAAGAAGAACACCAATAACATAATGTTTCCAACCTGAGGGGTCATAATGTTCATTATTATTCTTATCTTTCTTATCTGTGACGTTTTAAGACGTCACAGATCTGTTTTTAGTCTACCTGGTCGACCCGGTCTGCAGATAACTGAAATAATAGAATAAATAATATTAATATTAATAATAAACGATAATGTAATGACATCACTTCCTGTCCTACAGATGTACGCGTGGGAGATCTCGGATCAGCTTCTGCAGCTCAAGCAGGACGTCGAGTCGTGTTATTTTGCTGCTCAGACGATGAAGATGAAGATCCAGACATCCTTCTACGAGCTTCCACCTGAGACCCACAATGCACTGCGAGAATCGCTACTGACCCACATCCAGAACCTCAAAGACCTGTCGCCCATCATCGTCACACAGGTAACGCATCTCACCTGCATTTTCATCACAGAAATAACATTTCAAACACTTCACCGAAAGACAACAGGCTGTAAAATCAACAGATTGAATTTAACAAAGAATCCAGATGAAGGAGAGCGAGTTAACGTTAGTGGTTAAATAGCTAGCCGCTAACGTTAAAGGGGCTTTAATTGAGTTACATGATGATGCCTTCAGGCTCTGCTCAGTGAACATGAGTACTGGCTGAATGTACATTATAACTTTATCATGATGTGTTCACATGTCATCTGTAAAATGTAGTTTTGGTGATAAACTAGAATAAATCCAGTAGTTTGAAGGAGATGTTTTCACATGAATATAAAATAGATATTAGAGATGAATTATGAGCTGTTTAACTTCCTAACACGAGCTTTAAAAACTGATTATTATACATCAATATATACAACATGATGCTGTTGTTGAAATTTTAGGATTTTACTTTGTGTTTTTGTGATACAAAGTAGTTTACATAGTTTAACCATGCTATTATTTTAACAGTTAAAAGAAACATTCAGAATACAGCTTAGTTAAACTCAGGAGTATAGCTGGTCCACCTTGAGTCCACCAGAGTTGTCGCTACATTTAAGGTTTAACCCCTTCACTTAAATCATCAGCTGGCTGACAAGCAAGACAATAGAACTTAACTTGGGTCTCCTCGAGAGTATTGAGGAGTTGAAGCATTTATTCCCCAAAAAATAAACAGTACAAACACTGAACCGCCACGTTCTCGGCTTTAACTCACCGATAGCTTCTCAACTAGCTAAGATAAGCTAAACTAGACTAAACTTAACTTCATACAAAGCTGACAACCTTACAGCTAAACTAGACTAAACTTAACTTCATACAAAGCTGACAACCTTACAGCTAAACTAAAACTTTTTTGACCTATAGCTTGCATCAGCTTTTGGTTTCCAAAGTGTGGAGGAACTCCGAACTCTTACAACAGAATCAAAACAAGAAGGAAGCCGTTAAAGTTAATATAGCTGAGCTTCGTCACACGTGAACAGAACAAAAGAGGAAGTCTGTTTGTATTTATCCAGTAAATTAAAGTGTTTCTAGTTTATTCTCTTGAACCACTTTACTGATCTTGTTTTTGTTAATCTCTTTTTCCTCAGCTGGCTTTAGCCATCGCAGATCTCGCTCTTCAGATGGCCTCGTGGAAAGGATGTGTTCACACGCTCATAGAAAAGTAAGACTTCCCACAACCACACAGCTGAAACTTTTTAAACAAACGACATGTTGACAGTAGACAGGAACTACAAATATGGCCAACGGATCAGTCAGTGATTACGTTACATTTGAGTTTGTTTGAGTCCAAAAACACACTTAAATGTTCAATACATTATAGACGGAACGTTTTACAGATAAAATATCTTTGATGGTGAAAGACGTCTTTCACACCTGCAGTGCTGTAACTTTCACACCTGCGGGACGTTTGCCTGTAACTTTCACACCTGCGGGACGTCTGCCTGTAACTTTCACACCTGCGGGACGTCTGCCTGTAACTTTCACACCTGCGGGACGTCTGCCTGTGACTTTCACACCTGCGGGACGTCTGCCTGTGACTTTCACACCTGCGGGACGTCTGCCTGTAACTTTCACACCTACAATGCTGTTGTCCTCTGTGACTCACCTGTCCATTTCTCCGCCCCCTCTCAGGTACAACAATGACATCAGCTCGATGTCCTTCCTCATAGAGATCCTCACCGTGCTGCCGGAGGAAGTTCATAGTCGATCTCTGCGAATCGGAGCCAACCGAAGGACGGAAATCATCGAGGATCTGGCGTATTACTCCAGCACTGTCGTCACTTTGCTGGTTCGTTTACCTTATTTCGAGCTGTTTAACTTTCTGATTTTCACAGTCGTGAACATTTGATGTTAAATGACTTAATGTTTATTGTTTATTATTAAGACGACCCCCATCTCAGACTGAAACGCAGAAATCCTCCTCACTCTTTTGTTTTTACTTTATTTAAGACGTCGTGTGTGGAGAAGGCGGGTAGCGACGAGAAGATGCTCATCAAGGTCTTTCGCTGTTTGGGTAGCTGGTTCAACCTGGGGGTCCTCGACAGTAACTTCATGGCCAGCAACCAGCTGCTCATGGTCCTCTTCCAAGTCCTGGTGAGGTTTATACTCGTCTAAACAGGTTTACAGGGACGCCTGCTTCCTGTTTTTACAGGATCATCGTGCATCATCTGAAAAGGATGTATGAAAACAGTCGCATACGCTACAACAGTGTTCGGCCTTATGTTTCCCACAGCAGAGGGATGAAACCTCCACCAACCTCCATGAGGCGGCGTCGGACTGCGTGTGCTCGTCCCTCTACGCAATAGAAAACGTAGAGACCAACATGGGGTTGGCTCTACAGCTCTTACAGGGCGTCCTCACGCTGGAGACGGCGTATCACATGGCCGTGGCTCGAGAAGACCTCGACAAGTGAGCACCTTCTAAATTCATTCTCATTATTCATCCCTAAGTAGATTGATCTCTGCCAGGGGGATTTCTGTAATTCATAGAGGCAGCAGCGTTACGCTGACGACATAGCGCTAATAATAATAAATATTATTTATACAGCACTTTATTTATAAAAAAGTGCTTTAGGTAGTTGGATTTCAATAATTCAGGAGGTGTCAATAATGTCAGTCGATTAAATATAATACAAAAATAAAATGGAATAGCATTACTTTTTAAGATAAAAAAATATGTAATGAAAGTAATTATACTGATCAGATACGTGGTAAATAAATCAGTGTGTCAGCCTCATTTCCGTTTGATTTCTGCCCTCAGAGTGCTGAACTACTGCAGGATCTTTACCGAACTCTGCGAGACATTTTTAGAGACGACAGTCAGGAGTCCAGGCCAGGGTATGGGAGACCTGAGGACACTGGAGCTGCTGCTGATCTGTGCAGGACACCCGCAATATGAGGTACAAAAATAACCACAACACAAGTACATTAACACTACAGCACACTCGGTACAAGGTACAAAAATAACCACAACACCCTCAGTACAATGTATGAAAATAACCACAACACAAGTACATTAAACACTACAACACCTGCAGTATGAGGTACAACAATACAAGGTACAAGGTATGAAAATAAACCCTTCCGTTTGATCTCCATGAATTTATAATACTAATCCTCTTTCCTGGTCTCCCTGTTGTCTTGTATTTGTTCTGATCCAGGTCGTGGAGATCTCCTTTAACTTCTGGTACCGTCTTGGAGAACATCTGTATAAAATAAATGATGCAGCGCTTCACACCATCTTCAGACCGTACATCCAGAGACTTCTGCACTGTTTGGCACGACACTGTCAACTCGATCCAGACCACGTAAGTCACCTGATCAGGTCTACACAGAACCATTTGAAACTGATAAAATCCTCAGCCAGAACTTTATTAGTCAGATATTAGTCGCATACTTTGATATAAAATCAAGACAACTCACACAATTCTCTCACACATACTGTTCAAGTTCTGTTGGTTTTAGTTCTGTTGTAGTTAAAATGTCAACTATCTAATTGTTGTGACCCAACAGGACGGAATCCCAGAGGACACAGATGATTTTGGGGAGTTTAGGATGAGAGTCTCTGACCTCGTTAAAGACGTCATTTTTCTTGTTGGATCCATGGAGTGTTTCTCTCAGGTAAAGTTTGAATCTACAACAAAAGGCTTGCTTTCTATTCGGTGAACAGGTCGATTGATTCTATTTTTAAATGTTCTCTACTCTTTATTTTCAGTCAAATATTCTACTTTAAAAGATGTTCTGTTTGTTCTCTTTCATATTGTACTTTAATAGATGTTCTGTTTGTTCTCGTTCATATTCTACTTTAAAAGATGTTCTGTTTGTTCTCGTTCATATTCTACTTTAAAAGATGTTCTGTTTGTTCTCGTTCATATTCTACTTTAATAGATGTTCTGTTTGTTCTCAGTTATATTCTACGTTAAAAGAAGGAAACCCTTCCTGGGAGGTGACGGAAGCTGTTCTATTCATCATGGCTGCAATCGCAAAAAGTGTAGATCCGTGAGTATCTGAAGATTCTTTTTAGAATCAAAGTTTTTTTTTTTCTCCTTCAGGAGAAAGAACGTTAAGGATATCAGTTTATTTTTTAACCCTAAACCTCCTGGTGTGTTCTGTTTCTGTATGATTATTCTGAATCAGTCAGGAATACATGTCATGAAAAAGTTTAAAGTTCAGACTGACTCTGTTTTTGTTTATCTTTCAGAGACAACAACCCAACGCTGTCGGAGGTGTTGCAGCAGGTGGTTTTACTTCCGGAAACCGTCCATATGGCAGTTCGTTATACGAGCATCGAGCTGGTCGGGGAGATGAGCGAGGTCGTGGACAGAAACCCAAGATTCCTCGGTAAGCGTTCATGATTTAGTTTAAGATTAGTGAGTGAGGTGTCAGCAGGCATTCAGTGTCAGAATAAAACGGTTCAATGGCAGACTAAAACGGTCCAATGGCAGTTCAATGGCAGACTAAAACGGTCCAATGGCAGACTAAA
>NW_022281953.1:5965-9016 GCF_004355925.1 Anarrhichthys ocellatus | reverse complement strand
ATGTACCTCTGAGATGTAGTACAGTAAAAAGTACAATATGTACCTCTGAGATGTAGTACAGTAAAAAGTACAATATGTACCTCTGAGATGTAGTACATGTATTATAGTATATAATGGTGACATGGTGTGCATGTGATCTCATGGAAGATAGTCCTGATTGGACTAGTTCCAGATAAATTAAGCTTCGTACAGTAAACTCCCAGAGTGCACTCTGTTTCCTGAGGGAATAAGTTTGTCAGCTGACGGCCGTTGTTCCCTCGAGGGCTTCGCTGAAATCTGCTCTCTTGTTTCTGTCCACAACGCTTCAGCAGAGACCAACACAGAGATCATTTCTGGTGTAAATGTAATGTAGAGTTTAGCGTTAGCTCTCACGGCTACATGTTTAACCTCAACGCAGACCTTCTAACAACCGTCTGAAGAGGTCACAGCCAGACAAAACGTCTTCACTTCACTACTAAAACTCTCACAGAGAGGCTTTAAAAGACAATATGTCTCTCTCTCTCTCTCTCTCTCTCTCTCTGTGTCTCTCTCTCTCTATCTCTCTCTCTATCTGTCTCTCTCCCTCTCTATCTGTCTCTCTCCCTCTCTATCTGTCTCTCTCTCTCTCTCTCTGAAGAACTGAACCTAAAAACATACAATAAAACAACTTAAAATAAATCAGAACCATCAGGAAAAACCATCAAATTCAGAGTTAATTAAAATACTCAACCATAGCCGGCTAATCAACATTAGAATCTCACTTAAATTCTATTCTTTCTTATTTAAAAATCTTCTTTCCCCACATATTTTAACTTCCCAGAATTCACCTGTGAGTGAGTGTTTCTCTCGTACTAACGACCTCATTAGCATGAAGCTGTCGGGCGTCGTTAGCGAGAAGCAGCGCTGCAGCTTCTCCTCCTCCATCACCATCAGGTAAACAGTAAAGACACAAAGTTACAGAAGCATCGTTTTTCTTTCTGGATGGAGGGAGTCGAGTGCTAAACGATTGTAAGAAGGCGGACGCACACTTTATTCATTCGCCGAGGGGAAATCAAATGTTTTTACTTTGATGTATATTCACCCACTCTCACACACACACACACACACACATAGTTTAATGTGTGGAGAGATGTCACAGTGAGCTGGTTTGGTGTCTCAAGCTTGGTCCGAGCTGGACTTGAACCGGTGACCATCTGTTTTCAAACACTTGTTCGTTTGTCACACTGAGCCAGAAAACGTTCTTTCTGATCTGACTCACAAACATGAAGACGCGTCTCGTCCTGCAGCTCAGTTCAACGTCAGCTCTGATCTGTTTCATTTAAATCAAATGTACTCGACTCTCTTCCTCTTAGCTGCTGTTGGTTTATGCATTGAGATTCATCCTTCTAGTTTTCTCTTGATGGACGTTTGGGATATGAAATCTATGTTCCAGACTCGTGTCAGAAAAACAGATCGTAACGAGTGTAATAATCATCCTGAGATCATCTGAAATGTAGTTGTTCTGCTTCTCTGGCTCGTTTCCTGACACACGTTTGTAGTTCCCGTTTGTTTCTTCTCACTCTCGTCGGTTTGTGTCTCTACAGGAGAAGTTGTCTTTGTGTTGTCCTGGTTACAGTCCACAGATTTGGCTTCAATCTGCCGACAGATCGGCTGCAGCACCGAGGATCAGCTGATTACATTTTAGAGGTGATCTTGATGGAGGATTTATTTATTTGGCGGCATTTTAAAAACAAACGGTTGAAAGTGTTGACTCATTATTACAGCTGATAACACTGTGTAATAATGTAATAATAACATCTATGCATGTTTAAAATGAACAGATGAAAAGAGCTCGATGTTCCTGAGCTCTTCTGTTGAGATATAAAGTACAGCTGAGTTCATTTTATCCATACAGTGTTCACGTAATGTAGTGAAATGTAGATACAGGTAATTATTGTGTAGGTTCTTTACTGTCCCACTGATGAAGAGACCGAAGAATGAAGAGTTTAGTCATTTTATTGACTGAATATTCTGTGTGTGTGTGTGTGTGTGTGTGTCTGTGTGTGTGTGTGTGTGTGTGTGTGTGTGTGCCTAGAGGATTAGTGTCCAGAACAGATGCATCAATAAACTCCTCCATTGTTGAACATATGCCTCATAAACACACAGCTGAGTGATGGAGGTCTGAGAGGAACCGTAGAGACAGCGAGCAGCAACAAGAGTTCACGTTGTTACTCTCGTGCACACGAGCGTCTGATTCAGAGACAACGACAGTCCTGCTAACCTCAATAACTTCATCTTCATTACTCCGAATATAACAGCAGCAGCTGTATTTTCCATTACTCTCATTTTTACTTTACACCATATTAAAATTATTACATTGTCATTTTTGCTGGGATGTCTCTATAACTCTGTAGAATACGACGTGTAGGCCTCAAGATTTAACTTATAATGTTATCCTGACACTTTAACCTTTGACATATGTTGGAAAATTGGGACGATTTGAAAATTGCAGTAGAATTTCAACAGAATAAATTTGCAGCCTTCTTGACCAGACACTAAAATAAATAGCATTAGTGCAATACAGAGAGGAAAACTGTTCCTCTTCTCATAAATAATATATAGGAACAGAAACAAGATTTATTTGTGAAAGACACAGGAGCTAATGAAGACGACGCTATAAGAGACATTTATTGAACTAGAGGAGCTGAAGCTTCACTCGCATCTCGTCTCAGTGTTCTGACAACACGAGGATCAGAAACGCTGCGACATGAAGGATTATTCATGTGTGTGTTTGTTGTGTCTCTGTGAGTTTGTGCTGAGCGGACACCTGCAGCTCTCTGCTGTGACCCACATGAACAACAGATTATCTAAATCTCTCTCATCACCGCCGAATTTAATCGCCTTTTTATGCCCAAAATCACCGGCACTCACTCACTGGCTGTTCATACATATCTCTATATATGTACATACATCTCTATTAGGTATATATATATACAGTATATATATATACTGTATATATATATACTGTATATATATACTGTATATATATATATACTGTATATTTACATATATATATACTGTATATTTACATAT
>NW_022281953.1:0-5865 GCF_004355925.1 Anarrhichthys ocellatus | reverse complement strand
TATATATACAGTATATATATACTGTATATATATATACAGTATATATATATACTGTATATATATATACATATATAACTTTATTAAACTAAACACATGAACAGGCCTCCACATGCTTTATATTAAACTACTTCCAGCCTCTCTTCTCCTCTCTCCTCCTCTCCTCTCTTCTCCTCTCCTCTCCTCTCTCCTCCTCTCCTCTCCTCTCCTCTCCTCTCTCCTCCTCTCCTCCTCTCCTCTCTCCTCCTCTCCTCTCCTCTCCTCTCTCCTCTTCTCCTCTCTTATCGCTCTCTCCTCTCTCCTCCTCTCCTCTCCTCTCTTCTCCTCTCTTATCTCTCTCTCCTCTCTCCCCTCCTCTCCTCTCCTCTGTTTCCGGTTGCGTGTGAGTGTGAGTGGTGGACGTGTGAGTGGCGCGCAGGTTTGATTGTACTTTCACTGCTTTGGGTTTTGTTCCTCTGTTCTTCTGTCTCTGCGCATGAGCAGGTAAGATACTAAGCAGTGTATTTATCGGTAGAACGTGTGATTAGTGGTGTTTGGCGTTGTTCGGGAGGATGGCGTCCTCCGAGTGTAGGGTCTGTGTCCAACAGCCAGCTGTCTTGTGAAGGAGAGGACATGGAGTATGAGAGTGAATCAGATGTTGCATCTAATTCTGAAACGTGCATTAAAAGCACTGATCTGTATTCACTAGAGGAAATAAACTCTTTTTTGGATGTAACTTAGAATAGATCTGCAAAAGTGAGTGATTATTTCCCTGACATTGAGAAGTTCATACGATCTGCTGGGGTGGTGCAGAGAAAGGTGGGTTTGGACCTTCTAGATGGAAAAAAGCGCTTCCGCCTAAAGAAACACATCACAATCTTGAGGAAAGTAAGGAAAAGTGGAAGAGTTCAGAAAACTAAGACAGTTTAACATGATCATGTGTCACACGGGGGTTTCCACTTTCCACTGCTTACTTATCTTGTCTTACCTCCTTCCATCCTCTGACCTTTCTATGCAGAGCTTCAATTTAGGGTCTTTAAACATCAATGGTGGGCGGGACGGGCATAAAAGAGCATTAATACAGGAGGTTGTAAATCAAAAAATGTTGGACATCCTCTTTTTGCAAGAAACTCACACCATTCCAACAGATGAAGTAGACTGGGGTTTATGGTGGGAGGGCTCATGCACCCTGAGCCACGGCACCAATCTTAGTGCCGGGGTAGCCGTGCTGTTTAGAACAGCAGCTAACGCAACCGTCCTGTCTGTCACTGAGGTGGTGAAGGGTCGTTTGCTGATGGTGAGGGCAGAGATAGAGAGCTCGCTTTACTGCTTCGTGAACATATATGCACCGAATCAGGGGCCAGAAAGAGCACGCTTCTTCACTACGCTGCAAAACGAACTGCAGAGCTGCCATCAGGAGCAACTGATCATCGGAGGGGATTTTAACTGTACTCTAGACTTCACCATAGACCGGAACAGTGAGGAACCACACCCACAGTCAGCTCAGAGTCTCCACAACGTCATCACACACTTAGATCTGTTGGACACGTGGAGAATAAAACACCCATTAGACAGACAGTACACATGGGTTAGAGTCAGCAACGACAGGATCAGTGCAGCCAGGCTGGACAGAATTTACATCTCTCGCAGTCTCAGTTCCAGACTGAAGAACAGCACAATCAGTCCAGTTGGGTTCACCGATCACCACCTCGTCAGTTTAGGTTTGATAACCTCACCAGGTGAAAGGGTTAGCTCCTACTGGCATTTTAATAATAACCTTCTACAGGACAGCACTTTTTGTCAGAGCTTTGGGGTTCTTTGGCAGCAGTGGAAAACTGAAAAAGTTTGTTTCAGTTCTCTGAAACAGTGGTGGGAAGTCGGAAAAGCACAGATCCGTGTGTTCTGCCAGCAGTACACCTCAAACGCCACCGCTATAATCAAGTCCGCTGTTAAAGACCTTGAAGCCAACATAAAGATCATTGAGGAGGGCTTCCAGAGAGACCCAGATCCCGGTGTGGGCCAGCTGCTGAAGGAGAGGAGGTTGGAGTTGAGCTCCTTCCTGCAAGAGAGAGTGAAAGGAGCTCTGGTCAGGTCCCGTTTCCTCCAGTTGAAGGACATGGATGCCCCAAGCTCGTTTTTCTTCAACCTGGAGAGATCGGTGGCGCAGAGGAAGCGGATGACCTGTCTGAAGCTCCCAGGAGGCAGGATAACCACTGACCAGAGGGAGATGAGGACCCATGCCATGGGCTTCTACGCTGCTCTTTTTGGGGAAGAGCAATCCTGTACGGAGAGCAGTAGGGAGCTCCTGGAGGGTCTTCCCCAGCTCAGTCCAGCAGAGAGGGCTATGCTGGACGGAGAGCTGACGCTGGAGGAGCTGACGGTTGCAGTGAACCAGATGGCTTCAGGAAAGACTCCGGGAATCGACGGTCTCTCCTCGGATTTCTTTAAGAAATTCTGGAACATTATCGGTTCTGACTTACACTCTGTTTTGATGGAATGTTTTAAAACAGGATCACTTCCTGTTTCATGCCAGCGGGCAGTACTCTCCCTGCTGCCCAAGAAGGGCGACTTGGCCCTTCTTAAGAACTGGAGACCAGTGGCCCTGCTTTGCACAGACTATAAGGTGCTTTCCAGAGCCTTATCTAACAGACTAAGAGACTACCTGGAAGTGGTTGTAAATAGTGACCAAACGTACTGTATCCCAGATAGAACAGTTATGGACAATATTTTTCTCATCCGTGATGTGCTTGATGTATGTAAATTCCACGATGTCGATGTAGGTATTGTCTCACTAGACCAGGAGAAGGCTTTCGACAGGGTGGGTCACGCAGTTTTCTGCACTCAGGGCTTTTGGGCTTGGTGATGGGTTCTTGGCTTGGGTGGGTTTGCTGTACAGTGGTGCTGAATGTATGGTCAAAATGGGAGCTGGCCTGAGTCGACCGATCCCTGTACGGCGAGGGATATGGCAGGGTTGTCCTATCTCAGGGCAACTATACAGCCTCGCTTTTGAGCCTCTGTTGTGCAGGCTGAGAAGTCGGCTCAGTGGTCTGTCACTGCCTGGGTCCTCCAGTCTTTGTAGTCCCCTCGCTGTGTCTGTGTATGCTGATGATGTAAACATCTTCATCAGGGACCAGGGAGATGTTCTATGTCTGCAGGATGCTTTGTCTCTTTATGAGAGGGCTTCATCTGCACGGGTGAACTGGGAAAAATCTGAAGCCTTATTGGTGGGTCAGTGGAGACATCAGACGGTGCCTCATCTGCCTGGAGGTCTTCAGTGGGGAAAAGAAGGTCTAAAAGTGCTGGGTGTGTTTTTGGGCTCTGAGGTTTTTGAGAAAAAGAACTGGGAGGGAGTTAAGGAGAAGGTGTGTGCTCGGTTCTCTAGGTGGAGATGGTTACTACCCCAGTTGTCATATAGGGGAAGAGTTCTGGTTGCTAATAATTTGGTTGCCTCGACTCTGTGGCACAGACTCATTGCTCTGACACCACCTGGAGGCCTCATAGCAGAGATACAGAGGTCTGTCGCGGACTTCTTCTGGTCCGGCCGGCACTGGGTTCGTGCAGCAGCTCTCTATCTGCCTGTGGCAGAGGGGGGGCAAGGTCTCATCGATATCCAGTCCAGGAGGTCTGTGCCGCCCTGCCACAACGCCTGAGAGCAGTTGCAGGAAACTGTACTCTGTCTGACCAATGGGATGAAGAGAGTGAGTACACCCCCCCCACTCTGCTCATTGCCCCAGCGGTGGGGGACTGGCAGTGGGGAGGAAACAAGCTGCTGACGTTCACAACCCCTCACCTGGACAAGTTTCAGGCAGCAGAGAAAAAAGCTATCTATGAAATCTGTGTAAAGGTTGTGAACCTCCGCTCTCTGGCAGGGTTGACAGAGTCGAGGTGGAACGAGTTCTTTGGCCCAGGTTCTTCCCCGAGAGGCAGCTGGAGGTGCATGTACAAGCTGCCTGTTGAAAAACGGACAGCAGACCTCCAGTGGAGGGTTGTACATGGAGCTATAGCCACCAACAGATACCGGGCACACCTGGATCCGCAAATTGGGGAGGAGTGTTATTTCTGCGGTCAGACTGAGACCCTGGAACACTTGTTTGTTCAGTGTCCTCGGCTCTCAGCACTCTTTGAACGGTTAAAAAGATGGTTTCAGGGTCTTGGAGAGGTTTTTTCTTTTATGTTGTTCATCTTCGGTCCAAAATACTGCTCAAAAAAGAAGGCTGTCCACACAATGGTGAACTTTTTATCTGGTTCTGCCAAGTTGGCCGTCTGGTTGACACGGAAGAATCGGGCTCGGGGTGCCGGTAGTGAGGATCCGGTGAAAGTTCTGGAGGGACTGTTGAAAGCCCGACTCAGGGTGGAACACACCTACTACCAGACAGTGGACGATTTACAGGCTTTCAGGGACAGATGGACTACTGGGAGCATTTTATGCTCAGTGGGTGCTGGTGGAGAGCTGGTGGTGAACTTCTGAACATATTGATCATTGAAATTGATTGTTTATTTGTTCTTTGGTGCTTTGTTTTTTGGTTATTTGTTTTTATTTTATTGATTTTCTGATTATTAAGTGATGATTTAGAGTGTTTCTGTTTTTCACTGCAATAGTGAAATAAAGGGACTTTAAAAACCAAACCTCTCTTCTCCTCTCCTCTCCTCTCTTCTCCTCTCCTCTCTTCTCCTCTCCTCTCTTCTCCTCTCCTCTCTTCTCTTCTCCTCTCTTCTCCTCTCCTCTCCCCTTGTACACAGTAGTTAAATGTTTATGCTCACCTTTGTTCTACTTTGTTGTCCTGTATTTCGTTTGTACGTTGAGAGTCTAATAACTTGTATGTTTACGCATTCATAGCCAATAAAGCTGATTCTGATTCTGAAATACTTCCATCAAAACGTCTACGATGTTGAATGAGCTGCGTCTCAAGTTCATCTTCAGGTTCTTCAGGTTCTTCAGGTTCTTCAGCTCTCAGATGAGTTGCACCACTTCTTCTGTGAGGCGTCTGCTGCTGAGCGGCTGTCTAATGATGCTGTTCTGTTGGGACCCGTGTGTCTGACCCTCCGTGTTGTGTCTGCTGTGTTTCAGGGTGCAGCAGTGGGCGACCGTGGTCTCCGCTCAGCTCCGAGACCTCACCATCAAATACTCCGGCTCTCTGCTGCTGCAGAAGGTAAACTCATGTCAGCGCTTCTGTTTTCAGGACATTCGCTGCCGTGCAGAGGCAGAAAAGTGGGATTTTTTTAGTTTCGGTTCGTTGTTTCCTACGTTTCCCAGAGTCCCAGTTGACGGCCCGAGAACCAGTAGAAGTGTGAAGTTAGAGGAGCAAAGTCTGGCTTCGTTAGGACAACGACCTTAGCGTGCACAGCGTTAGCGTAGCATAGAAATGCTGTTTTGTTGAAGGTTTTAACCGCAAGGCGGTAATTCCAGTTGAGCTTTTGTCCAGTCAATTCTTTTCTTTTTGTCTTTGCTGATCAGATGAAACCGTGAAACATTATGTAAAACCGGCTACTCACTGCCGGTGATGCTCAGAATATATGAAGAAGATGATGTATAGAAATAGAGAATCTTCTCTCTGATGGTCTTGTTTACGGATGTAGGTCACACAGAGGATCAGGATTAAACTGAGACCGATTCAGAACCCAAAAAAAACCTCCTCGCAGTAACTTTTAAAAAGCGTTATTTGGTGGATTCTCCTTTAAATATTAAAGCAGGAGGATGATGATGTTTTGGGATTTAGAGTCGTCAGAGCACTTCAGTTGATGTGACGTAATTCTCGTATTTCACCGATAAAAGAAGAAGAAACTGAACCTCAAAACTGGTCCAAAGGCCACCAGACTGGTCTGAACTGCACAGAGAGGAGCATGTGTGTGTGTGTGTGTGTGTGTGTGTGTGTGTGTGTGTGTGTGTGT
>NW_022281952.1:7027-9007 GCF_004355925.1 Anarrhichthys ocellatus | reverse complement strand
AGGGGGTTCATGAGAGGGGTTCATGAGGGGTTCATGAGAGGTTCGAGAGGGGTTCATAAGCGGGGTTCATGAGGGGGCTGTTATGGACCTCGGTGTCTGTAACGTGCTGGCTGCAGCCCTGGTGACAGCCTATCATAACCTCTAGACCTGGACATGTGACTGAAGCATGTTAACATCTGACACAACGCTCCATAGACTGCAGTACGTTGTACTAGTGCTCGGCTCTCCTGCACTAACACTGCTGTCTGTGCTTCTGACTCCTCTTCCTCCTCTTCCTCCCTTACCGCTCCCTGTCTCATGCTAGCCAACGAAGACTCCCTTTCCAAGGTATGTCATACAGACTGTTTTGTTTTTTGTTTTCTTCCCCCCTCTCCATCTTTCTTTTTTTCTTTGTTTTCCGTCTTTGTTGTCTGTCTCATTTCACCCAGGTCGCCCACCCAAATACAGCAGCGTCCCGGAGCTGGGCAGCCTCACCCCGACCTCCCCCTCCAGCCCCGTCCGTCCCCTCCCCCTGCCCAGCCCCAGCTCTGGGGATGTAAGTAACGATGGGGGAGACGGACAGAAAACCCCCGTCACACACAGTCCTTATTGGCCCAGTAGCTCTGTCACTCATTTACACCCCAAGACCTCCACCAACACTTCCATTAGTTTGTTGTCCTCATGTGGTTAACCATCAGTCATCAGTTGATTTTTTTACTTTCAGCCTTACAAAGTGAACAGTGTCCTGTAGCCCAGAGCATCCATTAAGAACTACTACAACACATTCTAACTCCCAGATGTAACTTTACACACCATGTCCATTAGGTATTAAAACAAGGCCAACTGTAAACTAAACCAAGCCAGATCATGGTGCCTCCCCCTGCCTCTCCACGGATGGTTGGTGGGGCTCAGTTGGGCAGGGAAACTGATTGGTCCAATTCTTCCTCACAGGGAGACATCCATGAGGATTTCTGCACTGTGTGCAGACGCAGTGGCCAGTTGCTCATGTGCGACACGTGTTCTCGTGTTTATCACCTGGACTGCCTGGATCCACCCCTGAAAACCATTCCTAAAGGCATGTGGATCTGTCCAAAATGTCAAGATCAGGTAACCACAGCAGCCGTGACTGATCCTGAGTCAGGGGGAAGGGGGTACCGCAGCCCGGAGAAGGGCCAATCAGAGCCAGTAGATGGTTGACTGTAAAATCTGCTTCTGCTGACCGGCCTTCTGCCACACTGTCCTGAACTTTAGGACTGTTCAATCCTTTGTAAGCATATACATGATGCAGTATTGTTTTTTTGTGCCTTTGTCCCATTCATTGTGTCAGTAATGATTGGCATCTCACATCCATCCACTCCATTGCTTGTCCCTTCTCAGCCTCACCACAGGGTGGCGGCTCAACTTGTCTCCCTCAAATCTTTTTTAAGTCTCTGCCTATGTGACAACTCTGAGCTTCTCTCTCCAGATCCTAAAGAAAGAAGAAGCCATTCCCTGGCCTGGTACCCTGGCTATTGTTCATTCCTACATCGCCTACAAAGAAGGTGACGTTAGATTAGTTTTGTTTCCTGAAACATGTGAATGTGAACAGTTCAACAGTGAAATAAACAGTTTGGCTTGATTGTTCTTTGCTGCAGCTAAAGAAGAGGAAAAGCAGAAGCTGATGAAATGGAGCGCTGAACTGAAACTGGAGCGAGAACAGCTGGAACAGAGAGTCAAACAGCTCAGCAACTCTATAACGGTAAGAAACAGTCAAACAGCTCTACATCTCTATAACAATAAGAAACAGTCAAACAGCTCTACAACTCTAAAACAATAAGAAACAGTCAAACAGCTCAGCAACTCTATAACGGTAAGAAACAGTCAAACAGCTCTACATCTCTATAACAATAAGAAACAGTCAAACAACTCTACAACTCTATAACAATAAGAAACAGTCAAACAGCTCTACAACTCTATAACAATAAGAAACAGTCAAACAGCTCTACATCTCTATAACAATAA